>NC_057813.1:122998476-123049679 GCF_018294505.1 Triticum aestivum | reverse complement strand
GGGCGGGGTGGTGCGGGAGAGAGGGCGGGGTGGTGCGGGAGGTGGCGCGGAAGCTAGCGGCGTTCGGCGGCGGCGGCCTTGGGGAGAGGCAGCGGCGGCGGAAGGCGGGGCGGCGGGGAGGGCGGCGGCGGCGGCGACCGGGAGGACGGTGGCGGCTGATGGCAGTGGCGGGGAGTAGCGGCAGCGGCGGCGGCGGCGGCTTAGGGTTTAGGATCGTGCTGCGATAGATACCATGTAGAAGGACAAGATGTGGGTTGTGCAATCGCGATGTATTGATCGGTGCATCAGGCACGTATATATAAGTACAGAGGTGGGGCATAACCTCAACTGTACAGAGAAAACAGGAGATGGACCCTATACACAAACATATACGTACACAATATACTCAACAATTTCTCTATCCTAGCTGCCAGCTCTGAAACCATCTGAGCCATCAATCAGCTGTTGCTGGAATGGAAGGAAAAAATGCACATCTTTTCGTCGGAAAATTACATCGTGCATACAGCCATACACTGACTTTGACTTTGATCTCGTGCTTCATCTCTACTCAACTCTGACAAAATAAGTCAAATGGTGTTTTTTTTGCGGGAAAGTCAAATGGTAATGTAAACGAAACTAAATGTTTTTGTTCCCTTCTGAAGACATGCTCTGAGATTTGGTACATGAACCTGCCGAAACCAGTATCTGTGAGAACCGGACCGGAAGAAAATTTTGATCCCGTGCTTTGTTTCTATTCAAGCCGACAAAATAAGTCAAATGGTGTTTTTGTTTTTGAAGGAAGTCAAATGGCGTTGTAAACCAAATTAAATGGCTTTTCCCCTCCTGAAGACATGCTCTCTGATTTGGTACACGAACCAGTACATCTGTGAGAATCAGGCCGGAGGAAAATTTTGATACCCTAGTATGAACATTGCTTTGTCTCCTCTTCATTTCCCACTACAAAAAGGGCCATGAATCTTAAAGGAGTGTACACAACAGCAACACATAATTACTGAACTTTCCTTCTCCCCTTTTCACAACTAAATGGAGGAATCTATCTTAGCTTTGGCATGGGCTGAAAGGAAAACACCAATAAAAAGTGGTGCAATTAGGGCTCTGCATGAACTGGCTTCAACTAGGGATCAGCTTTTAGAGGAATCATTCTCTTTTGCTTGTTTACCTGCAATGGATTGGGTCCTCCTGTCCTCCATATACACAAGGAGAAATATGCTGGTGCTGTACTGCATTGCGTTGTGTGGACCAAATCTTTAGCCAATTAACCTGATTCGCTGTACATATTCACCTGCTGACTGGTTGATTGATTGATTTGGTCCACTGATCCTACGTGCTTACGGTAATTGCTCCACTTGTAATCCTACTAGGCACCGCGAATGCGGATTATTAGGAACCTTTAATTAGGAATGGAGCAGTTCTATGTTCAGAAGTCTTGTAAGTTGCAGAGAAGTGTATTATAGTAGAGCTGCTACTTTTGTGCAGCTTTGGTTGATTAATTAAGAAAGTACGATGAATTGACAAAGTAAATGTAAGTTAAGGATCTAAGTGGCACAACCAAGCTGGTTTTAGGATCTTCAGGCTACTATTCCAAAGCCAGTATGATATGGTTTCCGATGTATCTCTTGGCTTAAGCAAAGTATTTAAGTGAGCTGAGGGTGATTGTGTAGCTATGTGGAGGTGACGTCCGTTGAAAAGGGGCTTGCAAACAATACTGGAGAGTGGAGAGTAGCTAGTGATTCTCATCAGGAGGGGAGGGAAAGAAGAGCTGGAAAAGGAAGGAAAGATATGTGTCATCTAACATAAACAGAATGCTTGCTTTTGCAAAAGCGATGGAGCGTACAACGTCATAACGACTTTGATAAGATGTTGTGAGGGGCCATATGAGCATCACTGGCTAAATCTTGATCATTAAGCTAACGGGGAGAAGAGGTTAATTATAACATTCAGAGCATCACCAGCCTTGCTGACTTGACTGTTTTACTTACTCTGCAACAATCAGCGGTCAGCCATGCAAAATATGATGCCCGCAGTAATTTTTAAATGTCGGCAATGGAAATATTTCGATTTATTTGCAAAATAAAATAATGTTTCTGCTTTAATAATAGCAAAAAAATCGTCTTGAATTTCTTGGTCTAGGTTTTAACTTTTGCAGGGAAATCTATAGAGCCATTGCATCGACTCTGAACTTTCTAAAACAGTTTAACATAAATTCTAGCTTTGTTTTGTGTCCCGACACCTTCAGTAAATGTGAAGGAACCACGGAGCTGGTCGTTGATTCTTTATCCAGAGGAAAATAAGGCAACTAACATTTGCAGAATTATGTGTTATTTTAGTACTGTATTTCAGAAATGTGGAACTAGGCAGGCAGTGCATATTTATGCTTACAACAAACCTTTTGTTCCAAGTTCTGACTTGACCTATCACTACAAACAAGAACATTGGAATGTCGTACGTACATTGGATGCATGCTTAGGCGTTTGGAAAGTAGAATATCGGAACAGTTTCGGGAGTTACAACAAACATGGCGACAAGTTTTCCGTTAGTGCGTACGTGTAGATTGTCCCTCGATCGCTGCCAGCCCGCTTGCTCCATTGGCGGACTACTTGCTAGCGCCTAGCTACCTAGCTAACTCTGACGCGTGAGGAGCAAGGTGATTAGGCAAGCCGACGAGGGCAGTGCGGTGCTGTTGAGGCGATGCCATCACACCAACCATCCGATGCGAGTGGAGGGTTTCATGCGCGCGCGATTATTTGATCGTTTAGCTAGCGATCACAGAGTATTATTGTAGATCACTGGTGTAGTGCTGGTTTGGCGCATGAGATTTGCGTTTAAAGCTGTGCAGTATCCGCGGAGGTAGCGTTGTTTAGTGCCGCTGATGGCAGGCAGTTAGCTCGCGGTGATCAATCAGCTCGGTAGGCAGCCTCGCGCGTGCACCTTTATCCATCTATCACCAGCTTCTTGGTGCGTTTACGGGTCACAGGAATCCAAATTTCCGGGGCTTGCCTAGAACACGACGAGAAGAAATGAAAAATGCACTGTTTTGTTCATGTCCAAGCCAGGATTGGAACGGAACTCCATCGATCTGTACGTACGTCTGTCCGCCGACGCATTGAAGAGAGAGCACGTAGGAGTTTTCAATGGGGAGAAATGCATCAGCAGTTAGATAATGCTGAGCTTGGTTGGTCAGGTCGTAATGTATAGCTCAATCTTGAGAAGCACGAGGACAGCGGTAGCATCAGGGAGCAGTTTGTTGATCCTGTGCTTCTGACAATGATCGACCTGAACTGACAGCCATTTGGGGACTGTAGGTTACGTACGGATTCCGAGGCCTATCTGTCTATCCATCTACCCTTGGCTGCTTGCTGTGCCACTGAAACTTCAGAGCTCCACTGTTCTGAATCTGCTGCTTTTCGCAACCGGATCAATTATTCTCCTCAGCCATTGCCGTCGAGAGAGCTGTGTGTGACGTAGCAAGGCCAGGACGATAGATAGAGCACGAGACAAAACACAAAAGCCCTCGTGCCATGATTCAGGAAGGAGAGGTTGGGCTAGGCTCTTCATGCACGTACACCGTACACGCTATACACGACGAGCACATCTACTTTCTCGTTATATTTTCTTACTCCTTCACCCGGAATCGCGATCTTTCGGCATCTCGGGCAGTTGGCTGAAAACAATGTGGACCGAGCGGTCCATCTTGGCACGCACACCCATTAGCTGAAAGTACAGTAGTACTCTCTCCGTCCGAAAATACTTGTCATTGAAATGGATGTATCTAGATGTATTTTAGTTCTAAATACATCCATTTTCATCCATTTTTATGACAAGTAATTCCGGACGGAGAGAGTATTACGGACGACACTAAGCCGCTAACTAACCAAGCAGCTCTGGCAATAATGCATGGGGGTTAGGGAAAGGCGTCTCACGTAAACCGTGGACTGATCAGCATGGTGAGTGATCATAGGGAGAATGCATGGTTTGGTTGGCAGGATCGTGACCTCGTGTCGACAGTAAAACCAAGTACGGCTTTACAAGAATGACCATCGTGGAATTTCCTCAAAGGATCGCAAGTGACGTCGGCTCTCTCCTAATCGAATCCACGCTTGGGAAAGGGGATCGCCTGCATGCACAAATTACACGTCTTTTCTTATCTTCCAATTCGAAGCCCCCAGGTCTTAGAAATGATTGCTGCTAGTAGCTCTCTACTACGCTTTAGTTGCTGAGGCATCCACTCAACAAAATGTCGACAGATACGTCAAACCTCCTCACTTCACGTACATATACATGGTGAAACCTAGCGAAAATGACATAAAGGGGGGAACTCGTGTTCGCTTGATGGAGCTCAAAATATTGCAGGAAGAAAGAGAGGGGGGGCGGGGGGTGCGCCAGAAACTTACAATCTATTCATCTTCAGTCATGGCAATACAAAAAAAACAGAGGTAATAAAAATTAAACCAGGTCCGTATCACCTAGCGACTACAAGCACTAGAGCGAGGCGAAGGCACTCCGCCGTCATCGCTCCGATGAGGCCCCTCGCTCGCCGGAGTCGGGCAAACCTTGTTGTGGTAGACAGTCGGTGAGGCAGAGAGGTTGAGAGTGAGCAAAGAACCAAGCGGAAGGCCTAGAAGTGCCAAACCATGCTCATGGATGCGAACGACGCGTTGTATGAAATGGCAAAACGATATTGGCAAACTCACTCATGGAGAGATCTTGGCAATAGAGGTTCTATGGTGGTGGCATGAGTGGTAGTGATTACAATGGGAGTGTGTGATGTATGTTCAATATGGTTGCTTTTGGTGAACTATGTGATATGTGGTGGCTGTTGATGAACTATTTTAAATGTGGTGGCTTTTGGATTCCCTATGTTGGAATGGTATGTGGATTGAATTGAAAAAATATTTTTGCATTAAATTGTTGTCAAACATTTTGAGTTATTATTGAAAGGTTTAATTTATTTATAATGGTGGAAACATTCAAACAATCTAGGCAAAGGACATAAAAAATATAAAAATATATAGGGTGTTAATTTTAGCGGAAGAACTATGTGCAAGAACTTTAAACCCTCAAATTTTAGAGATTCAAAATTATAAATGTGCTTAAGAGAGCTAGGTTTTAGGAAAAGAGGCAGAGAACTAGAGATGCTCTTAGCTCGCGGGCGGGTGCCGAGGCCGGGAACCCTGCTTTGCCCTCAGTGTGGTGTGGGCGCCCCTATTCGACGCTCGGTGCATGAAATTGCTGGCAAACAAAAATGGCACATGCTCATGGACTGGTGCAGTTCGAATGTGTTCCACTATCTCGTTTTTGTGTTACCCAGTGTTCATTCCTTTTCCGATTTAAGCAAAAAAAGGTTTTCATCCGGTTTTCTTTTGGTTTTCCATAGAACATGAAAGTTTTATGAAGAAAAGGAACACTTATTTTTAGTAACATAAAAATTTAATAAACTAACATTTTACACGAACACTTTTTATTACATGAACATTCTTTGAGAAAACACATAAACATAAAAAATCAACATGTATTGATTTTTTTACTGTGTTGATTTGTTCAAGCAAATATAATCGTTGGCTGAAAATATTTACAAATGATAAAATGATATCAAGTTTTTTAACTTCTTTAAATTCATAATTTTTAAATGATAATCATGTGTTGGAAAAACATTTTACTAATTTTAAACATGTTATCAAATTTTATAAGATTTCCATAAATTATAACATTCTTAGAAAGAGAAAAAATAAAACCATAAAAACAAAAATAAGCCATTAGAAAATCATAGAAACTTCATAAAAATTATAACAGAAAAAACAAAAGGAAAACCACTCCGATAAAAGAAGAACCAGTACCTTTCACTCCAAGAAGAAAAGATAATTGATGGAAAAAACTTGAAGGAACCAGTGCGGTGCGGGACGGGAAATAAAGCGAGCTAAATAGGCGGAGCCCGGCTCAACGACAGGCGTGCGTTAGGTGAACTCTTCGGGCGTCAAATAGTAGGAAAAGCTGTTGGCGAGTGACGCCTATATTTGAACGTGCGATGTCATTGCAGCATGGCTAACCCTAGTTAACGCCACATGCGTCGTTTAGTTGACGCGACGACTGAACTAAGCCATCTGGGCCTGCCCAGTTTTTGTGTTCGCATCGGTCGCTCTATTTCGTTTGCTATATGATGAATTTTGAATTTGCTAACCACATGTCCCATCCGGTACTCCGTTTCGTTTGTTGGCACAGCATTTTTGAGATATTCTTCTATGGTTTTTGATTTGATTTGTTGTTTAGGCTTTTCCTTTTCTGTTTCTTTTCTTCTCTTTTTCTAGGTTTGGTTTTTCTAATGTATTTCTTCCTTTATTTTATAGTCTTCTGTACTGTAAACAAGTTTCTAATATAGTGAATATTTTTCAAATACACATTTGTTCAATATACATTGAACATTTTTCGCAACGAAACAAAAAAGGTAGGTTAAGGAACATACAAAATGTTTAAGTACTAAATTGAAAAAGGAAAAGACGAAAACTGGAAAAACAGACGTGGTCGCCTCTCCTTGCACGGAAGACCCCTTCGAGACACCAAGTCATGCCACTTGTCACGCATGGAAGCATCATGTAGTGACCTCCACGGGGTAGCGCGATTTCACTGTTCTGTTGAACCATTTGTTGTTCAAAGATAGAGTGAAATTCACAGTTTACTTCCTGAATGCAATGACACTTTTTACTTTTTTACAAGTGTAGTCAAAGTTTCTCCAAACTACTTGCTTATTTACACAACTTTGTTCTCCCCTAAAAAAAAGCAAATTTGTCCTATCTTGTTAACAATTTTATCACTGTTTTTGTCAAATGGGACTCACTGTCTGGGCTAATTTTCCTTTGTTAACAATTTTATCACTGTCGGGCCTGATCAGTCGGCGTCCATGGGTGATGTCCACTCAACCATATATACGTGGACGTCCACGGGTGAGGTCCCACGTTGGGATACGTAGACAGTCCTACGAGGCCCGAATATTCCTGCTTTGCAGCGGCAGCACACCTCGTTCGTAAGAAGCAGAAAAACAGCAGCACGCCTTTGACCCTCAACCCATGTGAGTTTCTACATCAATGTTGCCTGCTTGCTTGCTTCAATAGCCGCATGCTAAATTCACGTTGTTCCCTGGATGTGTAACATTTGTACCTACTAGAATCATCTATATTTACAGGGCTGAACTATAAAGGCAAACTGATTAAAATTGGTACAAATAATGCCAAGTTGTAAGAAAAAGGCGTACGCCAGCAGGGTGACGCGTGGAAGGCCCAAAAACCACTATGAAGGTACAGCATCAGGCGTCAAAATGCAAGATAGATCATGAATCAATAGAGAGAATTGATTCAACTATATATTTCTATAAACAACTAAGGGTCGCCTGCGCATGCATACACACCGTCGATGAAACCTCTCGACCAAGGCGCTCACTCTATTCGTCCAATCTCAATCTGCTCCACCAATCTCACCACCCAATTATCAGAAACAGGGCGTGTGCCTAGCAAGAATACATAATAATATATCATGGATACTAATCAGCACGATTAGTATCTCGGTGGCGCTGGCGGCATTCGGTTTGGTGTGCGTCGGCTGGTAGAGTTGGGATCCCCATTTTCGGAGCGCCTGCGACCATCGGCACTTCTCGACCTTGATTCGATGTTCGGGGCAGGGCCATTTGCTGCAGAATCGAAGGCTGACCTCCAGTCCTCGCCAGGGCGGCCGGGTGTCCGAGGGCTCTCTGTAAATGATTTTTGTTTAAGCAAATCGTTACAATATGACAATCTGGACACCCAGAAATCTTATATGCGAATAGCACATTACGCCCTACATTTCCTAAGAGCCAACATGGTTTAGCTTGGATAACAACAAAATAGTTACAATTGGTAGTGGTATTCAAATAAATGAAAAAAGAAAATCAGCTTACCAGCTTCAGGGCTATCATTTGAATAAGAGGAAGCAGCAGCTCGATTGTCATGGATACTAAGTTGACGTGTGAGCTTTGACAACAGAGATGATTGCTTCTGGTACTTTTCCCTTCTACGTTTAGCATTGTGGTCTTCTTGGAGAAGTTCTTCAATTTTTGCATTGCTTTGCCCGCTGGTAAAGAGAAACATGTTAAGGGATGCAATGCAGAGAAATGTCAAATTAAAGAAAAATAAACATTCATCTCCACTGTAAGCAGGTGTATGATTTTTGGAGTACAAATATATCCTAACAATACTAGGAGAAAGTTTAAAGAGACACAGACAGTATGCTGGTCTCCAGAAGAAGAAATTAAAACTCTATTATTTCTGGACAGAGCATTCACCTTATCGAGCTGTATAGCTGGTTCAACATATCTTCCTTTGCTTTCTCCACTTGGCAGAGCACGATGGCCTGATAAAGAAACAAATAAACTTTGATGAAGACTCGGCCAAGATCGTTAGGCCAAATGAACTGAATAAAGCTATAGAACACAAACCTTTGGGACATTTGCTGCTAGACTATTTAGAACAGCCTCAACATAACCACGAACTTCTTGAGACATCCATCTAAGTTCTTCTTCAGGATCCGCTGGTCTCCGTATCATTGCATCCTTTGAAATGTAAGAGGGATCAGATGTCAATTGCAAACAATAGATAAGATTCCATGTTGACAAATCAAAAGAACAGGCATACCGAAAAGGGGAACCGAAATTGCATAATAACACTCTTAATGTAAATTAAGAAAAGGGATAAAAAAACACTGAAAGCTTTGCAGTGATATACTTAGAAAGGAAAATCGACTGTGCATAAGCTAGAACTTACTGTGGAGCTATCTGGCTGGCTTTGCTTCAGTGGACCACCCTCAGAATTTGCAGCCTTGAAAGAACCACCTTTGCTTTGAATTACAGCTTTTATCTTATTTACCCACTCAACCTTGTCAGCAGTGCTCTCAGCCTTCAATACAACAGCGCTATGAGCTGCAAAACAAGAAAACCAGTTTATAAAATGAAAAATGAAGTAAACATGATGCTATAATGTTCAGGGGTGTTAACCTTTAAGGACAGTCTTATAGGCGACCCTGTTAGTTATCTTGAACACAAGACTTGGGCCTTTTTCAGGTCCATTAGCCTTTTTTGAATCCTTTAAGCTTTTAGAAGGTTCTTCCTCATCTACTTCCTCGAGGTTGCATTCCTACACAGTACACCATACAAAGTTGGTGAATCAGTTCTATATAAATCTTAAGAGTTACACATGCAATGTTTCCTTGGACATGCTCTTCCAGGTGGAATTAGGGGAAGACAATAGAGTACTCAACTATTAAAACAACTAACGCGAAACTGAGATATCATGCAACATCATTACCGAGTAGAAAAATAATACATGTAACAAATGCAAAACTTATGCACACCTCAAGAGTGATGACACCACGAAAATGTCTTTCCTCTTGCTTCTTTGTGTATCCAAGCTGATAAAAACAGATGGTGAGTCCAACCAAGCATACAAACAAGTAAAATAATCAACAGCATGTTCCATGAAAATTATGAAAATAATTAACAGCCTGAAATAAAAATCCTTTTGAGTTCAAATGCACAACCAATCAACAAGTATGGAAGACTGACCAACCTTTCCACTCTTCTCATTTAGGACGAACCACCTTCTGCTCCACCCATTAGTTTTTGCACTTTTCTTCAAAAGGTAACCTGAAGAAAAGGGGGGGTATGTTTATACACCAAATTGTTGCATAGATCAGCATGTACATCAGTACATTATTACCGTGCATCAAAGACATGTTAGAATCCCACATGTGGTTCAAACCTCAAAGTGCTCTATGATTCAAATTCTTGCGGAAATGCCCATGTTATTCTAAATGGACTAAACTAACTAGGTCTATAAAGATGAATTTTATTTGTACATGAAACAAGGATGTGCGCCTAGTTGCGTGAAGAAACATAAAAATATAAGCTGTCATATTCATTTCGTGGAATGAATGACATTTTGCACAAGTGCAACATTTAATAGTAACAGATTTCCTTTATGACCGAACTTCAGCAGACGGATTTACTGCCTTTCTTTTTACCTGCAGTAATTTCACCAGCAGGACCAGCAACCTGCAAATTTGGTCCCTCTTTTGTGTCTTTGTCTTGACTTGGTTTTTCTTTCGTTGGTTTTGAGCTACCACCGGCTTGCTCAGATTTTGTTAGTGGACTGGAGGCCTAAAATCAAATAATAGTTTATAACCAAGGACAATATGTGCTCTATGTCCACAGATAAAAAAATGCATTACTTTTCAATATCATATTATATTTTCTAATAGGGACATGCAACTGTGACCCCTAAGAAAATAAGCACAAGCCATACCCTGTTTGTCACGGATTGTTCAGACTCTTGTCCTTTCTTGGAAGGTCGGTTTCTCATCTCGTCCTCACGGCGCTGCCTCTCCATTCTGCCAATCAAACAAAAAAAGGGCAACGGTCGGCATTCAACAATTTTATCATGAAATCAGTGTAATTTGGCAAAAATACTTGGCCGATTTCTTTAGCAAGCAAAGCAATTAATACATACTCCCTCCGTTCCAAAATAGATTACCCAACTTTGTACTAAGCAAAGTTAGTACAAAGTTGAGTCATCTATTTTGGAACGGAGGGAGTATTTTGTAGCACGAAAAAAATCATGCTGAACAGTGGGTGACAAAGAGAAGAATGACATAAGAGTTAAAACAGAAGATGCGTACAGTTTTCTGGGATCACTTATAAAGGTAAGAGGGAGCTATCTGAAAATAGGATGGATACTTCCTCCTGAAGCAACCCAACATAAGATAGATTGTGGGAAATTAAGTCGCAAATTAAAATCAGAAATCTGCAACTAGGTTCTCATAAACTTAGGGCCAGTTCTTTTGTGGCTTCTGGCAGCTTCTGGCGAAAATAAGCTAGATATCATTTAATCCGAACAACAATATAGTCCAAGGGCATTACAGACTTTTCACTAACCGTACCACAAATAAGCTGAAAAAACAGGCACTGAAAAGAATTGGCTAGCTTATTATCTTGAGCTTATTTGCACAGGAGCTTATCTGGAGCTTATTTCCACAGCATAGATCAAAAGAACTAGCCCTTACAAGCACAGAACAATGAGGCTGAAACAGCAATTAAATGCTAGATACCAAATAACAAATTGCACAAAACTGAAGGAGGAAAGAGGGGAGGGGGCTAGAAACATCAAGAACCAACCTTCTTTGTACTAGACGGATGAAATGTTGAGCAGGAACAAAGGCACGCTCCATGTCAACAAGAGCAACTACCATCTTTTTGGCATCACTTTTAAAGCTATCCAATGCATTCGATGCTATTGCAATGACCTAGAAAAAAAGGACAAATGTACACTCAGAATAGTCAAAGATGGAACCTATCAACAAGCAAGCGGAAAGGTGCTTCTAAATCTATAGGTGATACCTCACGCTTGAATGGAGGATATCTTCCAAGCCCAGGTGTGGCATTAGCGGAAGCATTGACTATGTCCAACAATACACGGTGTACCTAGTGTACGAACAGTAAAAATTATTTTTGCCATGTCAGTAAACAAGATAAATATATCAAAAGATTCTGCGACCTTGCATAAGCACATGGATGCTTAAATATTATGTCAACACAATACGAAAGAAATGCCACGCTAATACCACCCAATATACAAAAAACTGAACTAGAATTATGAAACTCAAATATTTGCAGCCTTGGGATCACAAATTCAACATCAAATCTGGAAACTCAAATCAGGTAAGCTCAGCAAAAACTAAAAAAAATTTGAAAGAACTTGATATCCAATCAAATATATCCAGAAAGAACTCAAATTGAGGAAGTTAGTCTAATATTACCCAGTGAGGGTAAAAGTGGAAGTGGCCTAGATCATAATAAACAATAGAGCTTGTCTAATACTTTCCTTAAATTGAACATTAACCTCAAGGAAAAAGGAGAAAGTCTGAATAAGTTTTACTTCTGTAGCCCAGGGATTGCATACCTCGTCAACACATAGTCGTGATGGCTCCTTTGCCATGTCTAGTACTATTTTTATTAATGACCTCAACCCTTTCTCTGGAGATATCAAATATGGTTGATAACCGTCGGCTTCCAGGACAATCTACAAAGTCAAGAGAATAAACATTTTTATAGAAGGCAGAAAATTGCTACCAGAGTGTATCTTAGAAGTGAAAGCGGCCTTACCCTTTTGACATTGTTGAGATCAAAATGTCTGTCCAATGGTAGCTGCTTAATTCTGTCTGGAAACTTGCCTTCAAAACTTGCAACAATTTTCCATCCAGACCCCTTTCATATATTGGAAAAAAGTGCACTAATCTTTTAATCAATTATTCAATTTTGGGGGATAATAATTCAAATATAGCACAAGTCTACTTCTAAAGTTAGCCACCAACCTCGCCAGATGTAATATGAGCAAGGAACTTATCTTCAAATTCCCGGCACAGCTCCAATGCAACTGCTCGGGTTCCTTCAGGACTTTGTACCATAGATTCCCCAAGCCTTGCCAGCTCAGCTTGCACCATCTGGGATTTACCCTGAAGGCTGAAACAGTAACGCATATTACTGAATTAACATCAATGTGGAAAGGGGAGGACTTCATGTAACTCAATGCATATATCAAACTAATAGGTGTATCATTAGAGCATGAGGCAAGATTCTTACCCAGTCAATAGGTTAGGAAGACGCACTTTCATCCTTTTACGTATCTGCTTAGCAATGGCGCTAACCAAAGAAACTCTACCTAGCTTACTATGGGGAGCTCCAGTTAAGATGGACTTAAGGGTCTCAGCTTCAGCTTGCCATGCTGTTTCCAGCGAGTTTTCAGAACCAACTGATCCAGATTGTGCCGATGCAATAGCTACAGATTGTCCTACCAGAGCGACCCACTCAATGTCAGGAAGGTTTTTTGGGCCCTTGTTCGAGAGAAGGGCCTGAACACAAGCTATAGTTTTCGCGTCTCCTTCTGCTTGATCAATCTTGCTTAAGATACCGATAGTTCTCGAACCTACAGCGAGTGGAAAACATCATTTACTAAAGAACAAAGTAGGTGTTACTATTGATGATATTTTTTTCCATTTCAAAAGACAGACCATCTGAATCAATATCCTTTGCCAGCCTGATGGCTCGAGATGATGCAACTTCAGCTGCTTGTACCGCAGGTATCACAACTAGTAGTATTGCATCATTGTGCCCAGCATAATCATTGATCTAAATTGAAAAGGTAGTCAGCATTGAGTAGCAGAAAGTAAACTAGTATGACAAAATTAAGTAACTGTTTTTGACATGCTGTCAAAGAAGTAGGCAAGTAAGAATAGTTCAAAAGGCTCCACATCAATACAAGGAGACATAACTGCATAAAAATGATTTCCAGACGACAAAATTTGTGTGAAGCTAACATTGTAAGACATATAAATCACATATATGGTACAAAATGTTTATGTCGAGATTATATCGATATATTTTGAGGAGTGGTCATGGTTGACTACTGTAAGCTATTCTAATATCTCAGCATTAACATTATATCAGAACTAATTGACAAGTAAAGTATCCATATTTAAATGCTTACCATTGAATCATCCACAGCTCGCTGGTCTAACCCAGGTAAATCAATCAATTTTAGGGGGGGAGCTGAAAACAAAACAAGAAAAATGTAGAATGAGAGATTGAATAATCTTCCTCTGTACAAGTCTATACTCTATACTGCTATGTACTACATTGCTAATTGAAGGATAAGCAGCTATAGATTCACTGCAATTGTTGAATTAATGGCCAAACCTGTGCTGGTTCGCAGCTTGAGCGAAATCTCATCTGAGCGGCCCCTCCCAGACACACTCTTGCTGAGCCTATCCTGCAGAGAATGCCGCAGAGCACCTGCACATGGAAAATTTCAGCACCAGGTCGAACCGAAGTTGGTGATCATGCAAAACAAGGCGGCTGTGAGATCCTACTGACTTGCGGACACCTGCTGCGACTTGCTATCGATCTGCAGCACGATAGACTTGGTGCTGAGGCCCGGTTCCCTCTGCAGGTCCACCACGATGGGCGCCCTGGTCGCCCCGTTCTCCCCCGTCGGCTGCACCACACAACGCCACCCAATCCAATCCAATTAAGAAACAACGCCGAGGGCGATATATGCAAGGAGGGGGGAGCTGAGCTACTGGACTAAAATCTCACCAACACGGGATGGCCGATGAGACTGTTCAGCACGGCCGACTTGCCTGAACCCTGCACAGACAGATCGGAACGGATCAGATCGGGGCACAAGGCGACGGTTCTGAGGCGCAGGGGGGCGCCGCCCGGCACTTACGACGTTGCCGAGGACGACGGCGTTGAGGAAGGTGGAGGGGCGCCTGGGCGCGGTGTCGTCGGAGGGGTCGTCGTCGGCGAGGAGCGAGGCCGCCTGGCGTATCGACTCGGAGAGCTGCGACAGCTCCTCCATGGCCTCCATGGTGGGTTTCTACAGCCCCGGCGAAGGCGGATCGGGCGCGGCCGATGGATCGAGGGGCGCGGCGGCGGCGGAGACCTGGCCCTCGTCGGCCTGACGCGGGTTTGAAATCCGGTCCGCCGATATGGGGGAGGCGAAACGTGGACGAGGCAGAGAGATAGGGGGGAGGAGAAGAGAGGGACGGGGACGGGGACGGGGAGTAGTCGTTTGCTTGCTTGCTTGGCTGCGAAGGAGGCGTTCGACTCGACTCGAGTCAGTAGTGCGGTCGGGAGTCCGGACGTGCGTGCGGTCCAGCCGGTTCGGGGTAAGTAATGACGGCTTGGGCCTCGTCGCCCGTCAGGACATGGATTCGAATTGGGCTGTTCCGCGCGGCCCGGTTGTCGAGTTTGGTTTGGATGGGATTCTCGAAAAAAAAACTTAACCTGGTTAGGCAGTGCTACGAGTTGGAGATTGGCCGCGTCGCGAGCCGTCCGATTGTACAACGCAAGCCGTCCATTCTTCTTCTCTAATTTCCTACAACAATATTCTTGTTGCAAAATCTTTTCTTCTCGAACTTTCTGCAACAAGAGTCATGTTACAAAAATCTCTTCTTCTCTAATTTTCTGCAACAAGACCTATGTTGCAAAATATTCTCTTCTTTAATTCACTGCAACAACATTCATGTTGCAAAACTTTATTTTTTCTATTTTTCTGCAACAAGACCATTGATGCAAAACGTCTTCTCTTATTTATTTTTCTGTAACAAGAATCTTGTTGCAAAACCTTCATTGCAATAGGATCCAACATCTCTAGCTTCTTCTATGTATTCCTGCAACAAGACTGTTATTGCGAAAACTTGCAAGAACGTCGACGGCTGCAACGGAGAGAGCACCCCGTGGTCTCTGCATCAACCCATTTTTTGTAACGGGTGCTCAGTTGCAAGAACTGCAATACAGAGTGCTCTGCATGGTCAAATGAGATTTAACGCATGGATAGAAGAGATAAAAATATGCGGCCATTTCATTAGAGATAGGGATGGATGTGAGAGGAAAGATCGGTCGGTTGACCACTATCTTTACGCGCCGACAGGCGGATCTTTTCAAAAGTCCATGCGAGCCGTCCGATTGTACAACGCAAGCCGTCTGTTCTTCTTCTTTAATTTCCTGCAACAATGCTCTTGTCGCAAAATCTCTTCTTCTCTAACTTTCTGCAACAAGAGTCATGTTGCAAAAATCTCTTCTTCTCTAATTTTCTGCAACAAGACCTTTGTTGCAAAATATTTTCTTCTTTAATTTACTGCAACAAGATCCATGTTGCAAAACTTTTTCTTCTCTATTTTTCTGCAACAAGACCCTTGATGCAAAATGTATTCTCTTTTTTTAATAAGACTCTTGTTGCAAAACCTCCATTGCAATAGGATCCAACATCTCTAGCTTCTTCTATGTATTCCTGCAACAAGATTGTTGTTGCGAAAACTTGCAAGAACGCCGATGGCTGCAACGGAGAGAGCACCCCATGGTCTCTGCATCACCACATTTTTTTGTTGTGGTATGCCTTTTTGAAACAGGTGCTCGGTTGCAAGAACTGCAATACAGAGCGCTCTGCATGGTCAGATGAGATTCAACGCATGGATAGGAGAGATAAAAATATGCGGCCATTTCATTAAAGATAGGGATGAAAGGAGAGAAGTTGTGTGCTGGCCCATCAAGACGTGTCTCAAGCGTAGAACATGATGGATGTGAGAGGAAAGATCGGTCGGTTGACCACTAGCTTCCCCCCCCCCTTTGGTTTGGTTTGTCGGAAATGTGTAGGATTTTCTCAAAAAAAAAAGGAAATGTGTAGGAATTCTACATGATAAGGTTTTCATATGAAAAACAAAGGTTTGTAAGAATGGATTCATGTTCCTATGTAGGATAGGAATCAATCCTTCACATTTCAAAGAAAAGAAAATATTAGCCTAGACTTTATGGAAAAATTCATATCCTATGCATCAAATGACATCTTTTTTTCATAGGAAATTGAGATGCATGTCTTATCACTTCCTATGTTTTCCTATTCTCGTGATATTCTTATTCTATGAACCAAAGGAGGCCTTAATCGCCTAATCGGTGCCACTTAGGGGAACCCTGTGGGCACTTTTAGTAGGCTGAGAACGCGACACTTGGTGTGGTCAGCGACCACCACGTGTCGCATGCTGGGCGCATCCCGCGTTGCATGATTTTTTTTTCTCTTTTCTACACGCTTTCGGTTTTCTCGCGTGAAACACAACTCGTGCTTCCAAATAAAGGAAAAGAGATATGTGTGTTTCTATGTGCTTCCATGATAATTAAAATCGTGCTTCTCGAACAGGAAAAGGAAAGGTGTGCTTCCCGAGAAAAGGGCAAAATAACTGTATTTGGTTACACGAGAAGCACATCGGTGCTTCTTAGAAAGGGAAAAGCATAGATGTGTTTCCCCGTTTCGGGGTTTTTTGGTTTCCTTTTTTTGGTCTTTTTTCTGGTTTTGATTTTTTTTTGGTTTTTGTTTTTTTGCTTTTGTTTTCTGTGTTTTTTACCATTCTTGTTTTTTCAAAAAAATTGTGAAAAAGAATCATTGACACGTTTTAACATGCGTTCTACTTTTGAAGATCCCGACGCGAGAAATCCAACGATGGAAAATGTTCATGATTTGAACACACAATTCGAGAGATAAAGATTTTGAACAAACGGATCTATGGACAAAATGAAAAGTCTCAGGTTGCGACAAGTGAGGCTCCACCTGAGAAGGTGGAAGTGATATTTGCAAGGGGACACATTAATTAGTGATTTTGTGGGAAGATTGGTTCGGGAGGGGCGAGAACTATATAGACATGACCGAGACACCTCTCCGGTCAATAACCAATAGAGAAACCTAGATTCTCATATTGGCTCCCACATATTCTACGAAGATCTTTATCGGTCGAACCATAATGACAACATACGTTATTCCCTTTGTCATCGGTATGTTACTTGCCTAAGATTGGATCGTCGGTATCTTCATACCTAGTTCAATCTCATTACTAGCAAGTCTCTTTACTCGTTCCGTAATGCATCGTCCTGCAACTAACTCATTAGTTACTTTGCTTGCAAGGCTTCTTATGATGTGCATTACCGAGAGGGCCCAGAGATACCTCTTCGATACTCGAAGTGACAAATCCTAATCTCGATCTATGCCAACCCAGCAAACACCTTGGAAAATACCTGTAGAGCATCTTTATAATCACCCAATTACGTTGTGACGTTTGATAGCACAGAAGGCATTCCTCTAGTATCCGGGAGTTTCATAATCTCATAGTCGGAGGAATATGTATTTGACATGAAGAAAGCAATAGCAATAAAACTGAACGATCATTATGCTAAGCTGACGAATGTGTCTTGTCCATCACATCATTCTCCTAATGATGTGATCTCGTTCATCAAATGACAACACATGTTTATGGTTAGGAAACTTAACCATCTTTGATTAACGAGCTAGTCTAGTAGAGGCTTACTAGGGACACGGTGTTTTGTCTTTGTATCCACACATGCATCAAGTTTCTAGTTAATACAGTTCTAGCATGAATAATAAACATTTATCATGAAATAAGGAAATATAAAATAACAACTTTATTGTTGCCTCTAGGGTATATTTCCTTCAGTCTCCCACTTGCACTAGAGTCAATAATCTAGTTCGCATCGCCATGTGATTTAACACCAATACTTCACAGCGTCATGTGATTAACACACATAGTTAACATCGCCATGTGACCAACACCCAAATGGTTTACTAGAGTCAATAATCTAGTTCACATTGCCATGTGATTAACACCCAAAGAGTACTAAGGTGTGATCATGTTTTGCTTGTGAGAGAGGTTTAGTCAACGGGTCTGTCACATTCAGATCTGTATGTATTTTGCAAATTTTCTATGTCTACAGTGCTCTGCATGGTGCTACTCTAGCTAATTGCTCCCACTTTCAATATGTATCCAGACTGAGACCCAGAGTCATCTAGATTAGTGTTAAAGCTTGCATCATCATAACCCTTTACGACGAACCCTTTATCACCTCCATAAGCGAGAAAGATTTCCTTAGTCCTCTTTAAGGTAACTAAGGTTAATTTTGATCGTTGTCTAGTGATCTACTCCTGGATCACTATTGTACCCCCTTGCCAAACTCATGGCAAGGCACACAACAGGTCTGGTACACAGCATGCCATACTTTATAGAACCTATGACTGAGGCATAGGGAATGACTTTTATTCTCTCTCTATCTTCTGACATGGTCAGGCTTTGAGTCTTACTCAAGGGGACTTGATGTTTTAATGCTATGGTTGGGTTTTTGAAAGGATCGAGAAGAGGTGTCTAGAGGGGGGGGGATGATTAGACACTAAACAAGAAAAGTTGCAGTTTTTAATTTCTTTAAGTTGAATTGGAGTTTTGGCACAAGTTTAACAATCACAATACATATCAAGCAAGCATGCAAAGAGTATATGAGTAGTGGAAAGTAAAGCATGCAACTTGCAAGAATGTAAAGGGATGGGATTGGAGTGTGCAAACGCAATTTGGAGACACGGAGATTTTTGAGACGTGGTTCCGATAGGTGATGCTATCGTACATCCACGTTGATGGAGACTTCAACCCACGAAGGGTAACAGCTACGCGAGTCCACGGAGGGCTCCACCCATGAAGGGTCCATGAAGAAGCAACCTTGTCTATCCCACCATGGCCGTCACCCACAAAGGACTTGCCTCACTAGGATAGATCTTCGCGAAGTAGGCGATCTCCTTGCCCTTACAAACTACTTGGTTCAACTCCACAATCTTGTCGGAGGCTCCCAAGTGACACCTGGCCAATCTAGGAGACACCACTCTCCAAGAAGTAACAAATGGTGTGTTGATGATGAACTACTTGCTCTTGTGCTTCAAATGATAGTCTCCCCAACACTCAACTCTCTCTCACAGGATTTGGATTTGGTGGAAAGAAGATTTGAGTGGAAAGTAACTTGGGAAGGCTAGAGATCAAGATTCTTATGGTAGGATTGGAATATCGTGACCTTAACACAAGTGTAGGTGGTTCTCTCTCAGAAAATGTAAGTTGGAAGTGTAGGTACGTTCTGATGGCTCTCTCCACGAATGAAGAGGAGGTGGGGGGGTATATATAGCCTCCACACAAAATCTAACTGTTACACACAACTTACCAATCTCGGTGGGACCGAATTGAGAAACTCGGTCGGACCGATTCAGCAAATCTAGTGACCGTTAGGATTTTTGGTGGGACCGACATGCAACTCGGTAGGACCGATATGGTTAGGGTTAGGGCATAATGTAATCTCGGTGAGACCAATTACACAAACTCGGTGAGACCGATTTTGGTAATAAGCTAACCAGAGAGTTGGTCAGGTAAACTCGGTGGGACCGATTCGCTCATCTCGGTGAGACCAAAATGTTACGAAAGGGAAACAGAGAGTTTACATTGCAATCTCGGTGGGACCGATCGCTCATCTTGGTGAGACTGAAATGTTACGAAGGGAAACAGAGAGATTACAATCCCATCTTGGTGAGACCGAGATCCCTATCGGTGAGACCGATTTGCCTAGGGTTTGTGGTAGTGGCTATGACATCTGAACTCGGTGGCGCCGGATAGAAAGAATCGGTGGGGTCGAGTTTGACTTTTGGTTTAGGTCATATGTGGATGTGAGAAGGTAGTTGAGGGCTTTGGAGCATATCACTAAGCATTTTGAGCAAGAACCTCATTAAGCAACATCTCATCCCTCCTTGATAGTATTGGCTTTTCCTATAGACTCAATGTGATCTTGGATCACTAAAATAGAAAATGTAGAGTCTTGAGCTTGGAGCTTGGGCTAATCCTTTGTCCTTAGCATCTTGAAGGGGTTCCACATCCTTTAGTCCATGCCACTTCATTGGTAAACTTATTTGAAACATACTAGGTAAAAGTGTTAGTCCAACAAGAGATATGTTGACATTAATTACCAAAACCACCCAGGGAGCACTTGTGCTTTCAATCTCCCCCTTTTTGGTAATTGATGGCAACATACATCAAAGCTTTAGGTAAAGATATAGAGAATAACCAGTAAAGCTTTGGAAAGACATGTAACATGCATAGGCTCCCCCTACATGTATGCAATCATGTAAATATGAAATATGGAAGCATGTGAATGCATAAGCATGACAGAGTAAGGAATGTGTTACATGTATCTTGGCTATATGCATCAGAGCAAAAGATGTGAATGTGGGAAAATGTACCTTCATGCTCATGAGTCCTTCTTGCAAACAGTATGTACATCAGCAAGAATTCCTTATACACATGACTATGATGCATATACTTACCTTGTGGTCTTGAGTTGGCTTAGGATGGAATGAACCTGTGAAAATAAGGTAGATAACACAGATACCCCTACTAGCCAGAGCAAACAAAAGAAACCACAAGAATATCAAGACTGGGATGACATGTAGAGTGAGTACTAAGTACCACATTGAGCATAGACATGTCCCCAAAGGTAAAGATGTGCAATGAATTTAAGGATTTCCTTCCCTTAGTTGTCTTGCTCCCCCTGAATCTAGCATGGGATACTGGGAGAAGATAGGGAACAGAAGATCAGAGCTCAAAGAAAATGAACAGAGCTAATGCAAACAAACAAATATGAACATGTCTTTCCCCTCTTGAAGACATGTAACTTCTCTCCTCTTGAACACCAAGCATCTGGGGTCCTTGATGATTACTCTCTCTCCCCTTGAGTATTCTCTCCCCCTATAGATATGATCAAGCTTTGATGTGATCTCTCTCTCCCCCTTTGACATCAATTTACAATAAGGGACTTCTGGAATTTTGTGTTACACATGGGTTTGGTCCTTGAGACACGAAGCAAAGTAGTAATTTAAAATGTGATGCTGGTAGAGGACAAGATTCATTGAGTGGAGCTGGATCAAAAGAATACATGAATAAGTGGCAAGGTGTCTTTCCTGTAGTGAAGTCGGTGGCACCGAGTTTTGTGCTTCGGTTGCACCGAGAGGTTTCGGTTGGACCGAAGGCCATGGACCGGTGGGACCGAATTCATTACAGAGAAAACACTTGTCACCTCAGGTCACTAGACAGGTACGTTCTCACAAGGATCTGCAAGGAATTAACTGAAAGATTTGCAAGGAATTGGATGTAGGGAATGCAAAACAGAAAATAAAAGATTTGCACCGAGTTTTTTTTGAAAGGGGAAACAAATATGCATGAGACAAATGCAGAGCACAAAAAACACACGAGAGAACTTCATCTAGAATTGGTCGGGACAAAGTCACCTATGTTAGAGTATATTGACTTAGGAGTCAAGTGAGATCACTTGATCATATGTCATACTCATCGTTTAAGCTCAAAATGGGGTTACCATTTTTCGTTTAAGCATTTTGATATACTCACATCTTATCGAGTTGCTTTGACTCATGTCTTGGAGTAAAGCTTCTCTAAGATGGAATAACATACCTTGGGTGGTGGTGTTGATCGTGATCATGTAGTTGAACTTGTGTGGTTTGCTCAAGGTTGATGTAGCTCATCAAGAGTTGGGAGCACCACTTTGGAATTTGAGTTCGTCTATCTACATGAGTTAGTTTTGCAAGGAAGAGCACTTGTGTATCCAAAATGACAAGTATGAAACTCAACATAGAATTTGTCAAAGGATATGTTTGAATGGTTTCGTGCTTCCTTGTCTTCAACCACCATTGTGTAGAGACTTGGTGATGTAGAGATCGCTCAAGATGTGAGTGAGTTGCAATCTCATAGATTTAGATTCATACAAGTTCCTACAAGGGTTAGATAACATGCAAGGTGCAAATATATTCAAGACATAAGATTATCACAAGAGAAACATCAAGGGTTAGTCATAGACTCATGTCTTGCATGTATCCAAAATGGAGTTCCTACTCCAAGTTTGAAGCATCAATGATGTTCAATTCACCTCTCAACCTGCAAAACACTTTCTCATCAAGTGGTTTAGTGAATATATCAGCTAATTGCTTTTCGGTGCGAACATGCTTAAGATTAATGTCCCCTTTGGCAATATGATCTCGAATGAAATGATGACGAACTTCAATATGCTTAGTTCGAGAATGTTGCACAGGATTGTGAGCAATCTTGATAGCACTTTCATTGTCACAAAGCAATGGAACATGTTTCACATATATCCCATAATCTTTAAGATTTTGGGTCATCCAAAGCAATTGAGCACAACATGAACCAGCGGCAATGTATTCCACTTCGGCGGTGGATAAGGATACCGAGTTTTGTTTCTTGGAAGACCAAGATACAAGAGATCTACCAAGCAATTGACAAGTACCCGAAGTGGACTTTCTATCAACCTTGTCACCGGCATAGTCCGAGTCGGAGTAGCCAACAAGATTAAAAGAGGCCCTCTTTGGATACCAAATGCCAAAGTTTGGTGTATGGATTAAGTATCTCACTATCCTTTTCACGACCTTAAGATGACATTCTTTAGGAGCAGCTTGATATCGTGCACACATGCACACACTTAGCATAATATCGGGACGTGAAGCACATAGGTATAACAATGAACCAATCATAGAGCGATAAACCTTTTGATCAACCGGTTCACCATCCTTGGTCAAATCAAGATGTCCACTAGTAGGCATAGGTGTAGTCATACCTTTGCATTCTTGCATATTGAACTTCTTGAATAAGTCCTTGGTGTACTTCGTTTGAGAGACAAAAGTACCTTCCTTAGTTTGCTCGATTTGCAAACCAAGAAAGAATTTGAGTTCACTCATCATAAAAATCTCAAACTTCTCTGACATTAGCTTTCCAAACTTTTCACTAAAATGAGGGTTAGTTGATCCAAATATAATATCATCGACATAAATTTGGCATACAAATAATTCTCCATTAAACCTTTTAGTAAAAAGAGTAGAATCAATTTTACCAATTTCAAAGCCTTTTTCAATAAGGAACTTGGTCAAGCATTTATACCAAGCTCTAGGAGCTTGTTTAACTCCATAAAGAGCTTTGTGAAGTTTGTAAACATGATTAGGTTTCTTAGGATTGACAAAGCCGGGAGGTTGCTTAACATAAACTTCCTCCTCTATTTCACCATTTAGAAAAGCACTTTTAATGTCAATTTGGTACAAGGTGATATCATGGTGATTAGCATAGGCATGTAAGATGCGAATGGACTCAAGTCTAGCAACGGGGGCATAAGTCTCACCATAGTCCATACCTTCGACTTGAGTGTAGCCTTGGGAGACGAGACGTGCTTTGTTGCGAAACACCCATTTGGTACCAATGATGTTGTGGTTGTTGTCGGGCTTCTCAACCAATGTCCACACTTGATTTCTCTCAAAGTTGTCTAGCCCTTCATGCATAGCATTTATCCGGTCCGGATCTTCCAATGCTTCTTCAACCTTCATAGGTTCAATGCTAGAGATGAATGAATAGTGTTCACAAAAGTTAGCTAAACGAGTTTTAGAGCGAGTGATTCTCCCGGTTTGGATATCACTGTAGATTTGCTCGACGGGATAGTCTTTAGCAATTCTTGCTCGAACTCGTGAAAGCTTTTGCTTGGATCTTGGTTGAACATCTTCTTCATCTCATTCTTCTTCTTGGCCTTCTTCATTGTTGGCGTTGTCGTTCTCTTGTCGTGGTGGAGAAGGAGGTTGTTGACGTTCATCTTGGTGTACTTCCTCGTTTTCTTCATCTTGGTGTGTCCCACTTGTGGATGCTTCCGTATCAACTCTTGGTTTACCTTGTCGTGAGGTAGAAACTTCCACTTGGACAGACGAGGTACTCTCCTTCTCCTCCATTGGATGAATCTTCCCAATAGACAAGTCTTGGATTCCTTCCGAGGGGTCTTTGTCTCCTACATCAATTGGCAATTGCTCTACTTGCGAGCCGTTAGATTCATCAAACTTCACATCTACCATCTCTTCAACCTTTCGGGTAAAATTATTGTAGACACAGTAAGTGTGAGAGTTTGAGCCATAACCAAGTAGGAAACCTTCATGAGACTTAGGAGCAAATTTAGAACGACGATGCTATCAAGAATGTAGCACTTTGAGCCGAATACTCGAAAGTATCCAACTTGGGGTTTGTTACCGGTGAGGAGCTCGTATGTCGTCGTGCCGAGTAGCTTGTGAAGGTACAAGCGATTTGTTGCATGACAAGCTGTCTCAACCACTTCCGCCCAAAAGTGCTTCGGCGTCTGTACTCATCAAGCATCGTTCGCGCCATTTCGATGAGCATCCGGTTCTTCCTCTCAACAACTCCATTTTGTTGAGGTGTGTACGTAGCCGAGAACTCATGTGAAATCCCTTCTTCGTCAAGAAAGGTGTCCACATTTGCATTCTTGAACTCCATTCCGTTGTCGCTGCAGACCTTCTTGATCTTCACTTCAAATTGATTTTGGGCCTTCCTAGCGAAGTTTTTGAAGATCTTTTGGACCTGCGATTTATCATCGATAATGAACACCCACGCAAATCTTGAAAAATAATCAACTATAACTAGACCAAAAGAATTTCCACCGAGACTTTTGTAAGTGTTGGGACCAAAAAGATCCATGTGAAGTAGCTCGAGTGGCCTCCTTGTGGTCATGATGTTCTTCATGGGATGCCTTCCTCCAACCTGTTTACCTGCTTGACAAGCGCTACAAAGCCTATCCTTATCAAATATGACATTGTTAACGCCAAGGATATGATTTCCTTTGATAATCTTGTCAAGGTTTCGCATGCCAACATGACCTAATCGTCTATGCCATAACCAACCTTTAGAGGATTTAGCAATAAAGCAAGTTCTAGGTTGAGCCTTTTTAGTGAAGTCAACAATGTATAGATCACCTCTCCGTATACCGGTAAAGAACATTTTATGATTATCTCTACGAAACACTTGGCAATCTATCTTAGTAAATAGAACATTGAAACCGAAATCAGCAAGTCTAGATACTGAAAGTAAATTGTAGCCAAGAGATTCAACGAGCATAACATTTTGAATGGAGCTATCGTGTGAGATGGCCACCTTACCGAGGCCAACCACCTTACCCTTTGAGTTGTCACCGAAAGTGACATACTTTCGAGGGCCGTCATTTTAAGCAAGCTCACGAAACATGTCTTTATCTCCGGTCATGTGATCGGTACATCCACTGTCAAGAACCCATTCCTTTCCTCCTGCCATATATCCCCAAAGATTTACCATAAGACCAAAATGTCTCATTGCATCATCAAGATCAAAGTCACTATCATCATCCTCATCATAGTATCCATGTTCAACATCGTTAGGTGATGGATCATATCCTAGAAAGGGTGATTCGTTAGAGTGAGTTTGACAATGATCTCCTTTATGAATTCTAGTAGCTTCTGAAAGAATATCGCTAATGATTCCAACATTTCCTTTGGCACGCATAAGATTTGTAAGCTCAAATAGACAATCACCAAACATAGGATCATTGGAATTCATCTTACTCAAGGCAATAGACTTATGGAGAATTTCATCTAGATTTTTCAATGAATAATTAGGAAATTGTTCCTCAAGAAATTTCCATATAGTGTAGGCACATTCAAGAGTAGGCAAATTTCCAATCAAGTTTCTAGGCAAGCCTCTAGTGATAAGATTAACAGTTCTAAGATTTCTAATCATGTCAATTGACTCATCAAGGGTGGGATGCATAGGATCAACATGAGGTGCACAAGGACTAGCAATGTACTTGTTCAAATGATATTGATTGAAAATCACAAGCATCTCATTTTTACACTCGTGAAAATACTCTCCATCAAGTATAGGCACTCTATGTCTAAGACTCCCCAAAGTAGACTCATCCATCTTCCTCCAATGGTGATTAAACCAAAGCAATGGAGACCAAAGCTCTGATACCAATTGAAAGGATCAAGAAGAGGTGTCTAGAGGGGGGGTGATTAGACACTAAACAAGAAAAGTTGTAGTGTTTAATTTCTTTAAGTTGAAGTGGAGTTTTGGCACAAGTTTAACAATCACAATACATATCAAGCAAGCATGCAAAGAGTATATGAGCAGCGGAAAGTAAAGCATGCAACTTGCAAGAATGTAAAGGGATGGGATTGGAGTGTGCAAACACAATTGGGAGACACGGAGATTTTTGAGACGTGGTTCCGATAGGTGGTGCTATCGTACATCCACGTTGATGGAGACTTCAACCCACGAAGGGTAACAGCTACGCGAGTCCACGGAGGGCTCCACCCACGAAGGGTCCACGAAGAAGCAACCTTGCCTATCCCACCATGGCCGTCGCCCACGAAGGACTTGCCTCACTAGGGTAGATCTTCGCGAAGTAGGCGATCTCCTTGCCTTTACAAACTCCTTGGTTCAACTCCACAATCTTGTCGGAGGCTCCCAAGTGACACCTAGCCAATCTAGGAGACACCACTCTCCAAGAAGTAACAAATGGTGTGTTGATGATGAACTCCTTGCTCTTGTGCTTCAAATGATAGTCTCCCCAACACTCAACTCTCTCACACATGATTTGGATTTGGTGGAAAGAAGATTTGAGTGGAAAGCAACTTGGTAAGGCTAGAGATCAAGATTCTTATGGTAGGATTGGAATATCTTGACCTCAACACAGGTGTAGGTGGTTCTCTCTCAGAAAATGTAAGTTGGAAGTGTAGGTACGTTTTGATGGCTCTCTCCACGAGTGAAGAGGAGGTGGAGGGGTATATATAGCCTCCACACAAAATCTAACCGTTACACACAACTTACCAATCTCGGTTGGACCGAATTGAGAAACTCGGTCGGACCGATTCAGCAAATCTAGTGACCGTTAGGATTTTTGGTGGGACCAACATGCAACTCGGTAGGACCGATATGGTTAGAGTTAGGGCACAACGTGATCTTGGTGAGAACGATTACACAAACTTGGTGAGACCGATTTTGGTAATAAGCTAACTAGAGAGTTGGTTAGGTAAACTCGGTGGGACCGATTTGCTCATCTCGATGAGACAGAAATGTTATGAAAGGGAAACAGAGAGTTTACATTGCAATCTCGGTGGGACCGATCGCTCATCTCGGTGAGACCGAAACATTACGAAGGGAAACAGAGGAATTACAATCCCATCTCGGTGAGACCGAGATCCCTATTGGTGAGACCGATTTGCCTAGGGTTTGTGGCAGTGGCTATGACATCTGAACTCTGTGGCGCCGGATAGAAAGAATCGGTGGGGCTGAGTTTAACTTTTGGTTTAGGTCATATGTGGATGTGAGAAGGTAGTTGAGGGCTTTGGAGCATATCACTAAGCATTTTGAGCAAGAACCTCACTAAGCAACACCTCATCCCTCCTTGATAGTATTGACTTTTCCTATAGACTCAATGTGATCTTGGATCACTAAAACAGAAAATGTAGAGTCTTGAGCTTGGATCTTGAGCCAATCCTTTGTCCTTAGCATCTTGAAGGGGTTCCACATCCTTTAGTCCATGCCAGTTCATTGTTGAACTTATCTGAAACATACTAGGTACAAGTGTTAGTCCAACAAGAGATATGTTGACATTAATTACCAAAACCATCCAGGGAGCACTTGTGCTTTCAGTTTTACCTTGATGATCTTTAGTAGTTGCGGATGCTTGCTAGAGTTCCAACCATAAGTGCATATGATCCAAGAAGAGAAAGTATGTTAGCTTATGCCTCACGCACATAAAACTTGCTATCGGTCTAGTAAAGTAGTCAATTGCTTAGGGACAATTTCACAACTCCTACCACCACTTTTCCACACTCGCTATTTTTACTTTATTGCTTCTTTATCTAAACAGCCCCTAGTTTATATTTACGTGCTCTTTATTATCTTGCAAACCTATCCAACAACACCTGCAAAGTACTTCTAGTTCATACTTGTAAAGCGAACGTCAAGCGTGTGTAGAGTTGTATCGGTGGTCGATAGAACTTGAGGGAATATTTGTTCTACCTTTAGCTCCTTGTTAGGTTTGACACTCTTACTTATCAAAAGAGGCTACAACTGATCCCCTATACTTGTGGGTTATCAGCGGCCTCTGTCAATCTAGAGGCCGCTGACACTCTGCAGGAGGCACTGCAACGTGCCTCCATCATGGAGGAACACCGCACCCTTATGGGTGCGGTTATGGAGAAGGTTCAGTCCGCGAAGAGCGGACTGACCAAAGCTTTCCACGGCCTACTGACGGGCTTCGAGGTAAGCGATGTTATATTCTTCACAAGTATTTTGTATCTCTCTCTCTCTCTCTCTGTGTGTGTGTGTGTGTGTGTGAGTGAGGCGAAACCCCGTGACTCTGTCTGGATTAGAACAATCCGAACAGAGGATCATCAACAAGTATATAATGCACTATATATCTTATTTGACGAGACTCTAAGCTGGCAGCTACTGCCCAAGCCGCAGAAATTGCCGAGCTCAATCGGAAGCTTTGGCTATTCGATGAGGAACTCGACCGCATCAACAAGCAGTTCAATGAAACCCAAGTATGCGGCATTTAAGCATATCTGAAAATTATATGTGTGCTAGTCGGTTTTAAACTGACTAAGAATGTTATAAATATACTCGCGGTTGGCGCAGCCGAGGTTGAGTCCCTCAAGAGCTCCCTTGCTGCCAAGAAGGAGGCGGAGGCAAGCAAGGTGGCCGTGGACAAAGCGGCCAAAGAGTTAGAGATGGAGCAGACTGCCCGGCGCAGTAATGAAGCATGGGTGGAGGAGGTCGAACAGGAGCTCAAGGACGCCATCGCTAGGTGCGAGTCCTTGGAGCAGAAGAGTTTGGAACAGGCCTCCGAGCTCACCAAAGCTCTGGAGAGCCTGAAGGAAGCCCTGGTTGACACCCAGGGCGCTCGCCAGGAAATTAAAGAGGCAAGACAAATTGCGACTAGTAAGGCCTTTATCATGCAGAGTAGGTTTACTAGCAAGAGATATATTTTACTGACCCGAGTTTGGAGTTCTCTAGGCACCATTGCGGATCTGTCGAGGAGTATTGCAGATGTCGCTGCATTCTTTTGAGCCTAAGAGTGGAGCTCAACAAAGAAGTTGTTCTGGTCGCAGTACCTTGCGCCAGAACTTCCATGCCCCTGAGTGACCAGCTGAAGCAGCTGTCCGAGCTGCATAGGGTGGCCGGACTGGCCATGAAGGATGTTATAGTCTGTTTATGGCTGGTCGAGGCCATACCTAGCAGCCACTTCGGCCTCGTGAAGCGGCTGGTGGAAGCGCTTCCTCGGATTGATACCCTCAAGCGGTCGTCCTGCATAGAAGGTGCCCGGATGGCCTTCGCCCGCGTCAAGGTGTAGTGGTCGAAGATGAAGGCCGCCGAGATTGCCACCGCAGGGCCAAGGCAAAGAGCATCGGCGTCCAGAGAAGTACTTTGACGAGGTCCTTGAGGGAGCCTGTATTGTGGAGGGCCAGTGCTCAAAGGACGTCATATTTGAGTAGCTGAGTCCTGTTTGTAAGAGTCACATAATGAACTCATGATGTATAATAGCTATGCTTATGCATTATGATTAGTTTATCCTCCTATTCTGCTTTCTATATATCTGAAAGTTTACCAGTCATCGGCTTCAGCCCCCATGTAAATATTACATGGGTGTTTGGGAACGCATGTCCGCACTTTATCCAACGTCTTGGTCCAATGTAGGAGGCGGTTTGCGAGGTGAACTAGGCAATCAGACTAGGCGGTTTTAGCACTTTCACTTAGTCATAAGAGTCCATTGGTGGCGCGAAGTACTAGCCCCTCGTTGCATGATCGGCAATCCGGAGTGCGGCACCTTTGCAACATGGCTGGTCAAAAACCCAGCCCCTCGTATAACACGGCATAAACTGCGAACAATTCATAGTATAACATTAAGTCATCGGATCGCTGACCTGTTCTCGCTTATCATGATAGTTAGTTTTCGGCTTTCTCTACTGAGGTACTTGACCAGATGAACCGGAAATACAATCGCAGTAGTTCTCCCTTTACTACCTTAGCCGAACTTGCGGAACGTAAGGTGGTAAACACAGGAGCCAGACAACCCAATATAGACCAAAGACATGATTCGGAGTTGATGCATATAATGCAATAGCCGGGATGCCGAAAGGTCCCCTATAGGTTTTCGGACTTCAGAATTTTGCGGGGCCGAATACAGCCTCTAGTATGAAGACCGTGTCGAACCAAGTATGTTAGTCGAACATAAGGGGGAGCGCAGATGACAAGGAAAAAAACCAAAACCCAACCAAGAAGGTGGTAATCATCTACGTCCTTTATATCTTTATTGATACGTTGATGACAGGTAATGTCATTTAATATCAAGGTCATATTACATGCCCAAAGAGAAAAAGAAAAGATTTTACATAAGGGAAAGTCTAACACAGGGCCTAAAAATCATAGTTTGGAAAAGAAACTCCAATGATGCACTGTCGCATGTCTGTGCCTTTTCTCCTTAGTAGTGAGTCCTTTATAGGAGTATTTGATGGTTGAGACACACCATCCTTAAAAGGATCTCATGCGATAACAATCTTGCAAGTAGGGCTCTTGATGAACCTATGCTAAAAGGAAAAAAGATATATGCGGTCCAACTATGGTCAAGCCGTGCAATGGACCTCTTCCGAGTGTGCCTCCGGCGCCGCCCAAGGTATTTTTAGTGCGTAATTGTGTACGCATGGTACATAAGCCGCAACCTGGTGGGGCAATTGGCGGAGGCCGAACTGCTAATCAGTGTCCGGATCTATTGATTTATCGCTATTATGTGTGGACCGAACTCGTTTGGATACGTTGTTGGCTTTATTGGCCGATGAATTGTTTGGCTTGATAGACTTCGGCTACAAGGGCCGCAGTGTGCTCTTCAGTATGGAGGGAGCACTCCATGTTACCATTGACCGTGATGATGCCACGAGGTCCCGACTTTTTAAGCTTCAAGTAAGCATAGTGCGGGACTGTATTGAAGCGGGCAGAAGTAGTTCGTCCGAGCAGTGCATGGTAGCCACTGCGGAAGGGGATGATGTCGAAGATTAACTCTTTGCTGCGAAAGTTATCTGGGGAGCCAAATACTACCTCCAGTGTAATTGACCCCGTACAACGGGCCTCCACTCCTGGTATCACACCTTTAAAGGTAGTGTTACTAGGCTTGATTCATGATGGGTCGATCCCCATCTTATGGGCCGTATCTTGATAGATCAGGTTGAGACTGCTTCCTTCGTTGATACGTCTCCAACGTATCTATAATATTTTATTGTTCAGTGTTGTTATATTATCATTCTGGATGTTTTACAATCATTTATAGTCATTTTATATCATTTTTTGGTACTAACCTGTTGACATAGTGCCAAGTGCCAGTTGTTGTTTTCTGCATGTTTTTTTACATCGCAGGAAATCGTTATCAGACGGAGTCCAAATGCCACGTAACTCTATGATGATTTTTTATGGACCAAAAGGAAGAAGTTAGGCCCTGGTTGCACCTGAGGGGAGTCCCGAGGAGGGGACAACCCACCAAGGCGCGCCAGGAGGCCCAGGCGCGCCCTGGTCGGTTGTGCCCACCTCGGGTGCCCCCTCGACTGCCTCTTTGCTCTATAAATACCCCAATATTCCAGAAACTCTAGAGGAGTCGACGAAATATTCATCCAGCTACCGCAGAGTCCAGAACCACCAGATCCAATCTAGACACCATCACGGAGGGGTTCACCACTTCCATTGGTGCCTTTCCGATGATGCGTGAGTAGTTCTTTGTAGACCTATGGGTCCGTAGTTAGTAGCTAGATGGCTTCCTCTCTCTCTCTCTCTCTCTCTCTTGATTTTCAATACAATGGTCTCTTGGAGATCCATATGATGTAAGTCTTTTGGCGGTGTGTTTGTTGCGATCCGTTGAACTTTGAGTTGATGATTAGATCTATGTTTTTATCCATGAAAGTTATTTGAGTCTTCTTTGATCTCTGATATGCATGATTGCTTATAGCCTCGTATTTCTTCTCCGATATTTGGGTTTTGTTTGGCCAACTTGATCTATTTATCTTGCAATGGGAAGAGGTGCTTTGTAGTGGGTTCGATCTTACAGTGCTTGATCCCAGTGACAGAAGGGGAACCAACACATATGTATCATTGCTACTAAGGATAAAAAGATGGGATCCATATCTGCCGCAATAGATAAATGGATCTCGTCTACATCATGTCATCGTTCTTATTGCATTACTCCGTTTTCTCATGAACTTAATACACTAGATGCATGCTAGATAGCGGTCGATGTGTGGAGTAATAGTAGTAGATGCAGGCAGGAGTCGGTCTACTAATCTTGGACGTGATGCCTATATAGTGATCATTGCCTGGATATCGTCATGATTATTTGAAATTCTATCAATTGCCCAATAATAATTGTTTTCCCACCGTTTGCTATTTTTCTCGAGAGAAGCCACTAGTGAAACCTACGGCCCCCGGGTCTTCTTTTCATCATATTTGCCTTAGCGATCTATTTTCTCTTGCATTTATTTTCAGATCTATTAAATCAAAAATACAAAAATACCTTGCTATAATTTATTTGTTCCGTGATCTATTTATCCTATCTACAAATTTACCTTATGTCCTTTGCCTATCTTGAGGCGTCATACCCCGGAAGGGATTGACAACCCCTTTAAAACGTCGGGTTGCGAGGTGTTGTTCTTTGTGTGCAGGGGCTGTTTAGGTTGTGTTGCTTGGTTCTCCTATTGGTTCGATAGCCTTGTTTTCATATCTGAGGAAAATACCTACTACCGATGTGCTGCATCATCCTTTCCTCTTTGGGGAAATACCGGCGTAGCTTCAAGCGACATCAAAAGGAATTTCTGACGCCGTTGCCACGGAGGATCTTCAACATCAACCAGGTTCCTAATCACATGTATCATCTCCTCACAATTTATATTATTTGTCATTTGCCTCTCATTTTCCTCTCCCGCACTTCGCAAAAATTTGCCGTTTTATTCGCCCTCTTTTTTGTTCGCCATTTTCTCGTCAGATGTATTCATGTTCTTGTTTCACTATGGCTAGTTTGAATGCTCCTCCTTTGTTACCAGACTTTGAAGTTCTATACTTCAAACAAAAACAAGGAGAAAATTTGAAAGATGCTTGGTACGGTCTTATGGAATCTTATCATGTTTGCAACCTAAAGGGAGATGCAAAAATTTAGCTTAGAAGTTTTTACGTAGGATTGGCTTTGCATCATAGACAACTCTTGGATTTTGCCGCAAAAGGGAATTTTATCGAGCTTGATGTCAATGTTGCCTATGAAATTTTAGAAGGAATTTTGGGATTTCCACCACAAAGGAAAGGGTTTTCTTTCACCCCAAAGGGAGTCCAAATTTTGGACAAACTCGGTGATTTGCATAAACATATGGTGGAATTACAAAAATATAATGAACCTCTCAAGCATCTCAATGGTAGTATCAATCATACGAACACTTTGATTTCTCTTTGCAACAAACAGTTGGATATTTTAGATCTCAAGATGATTTCTTTTACAGAAAATTTAGGGAAGCGCAAAGAGCCTCTCGGGTTTGAAAAGACCCTTACAAAAGTGGCAAAGATAATGGAAGGCAACACTTAGATCCTACGCGATATGCCTAGCTAGGGGCGTAAAACCATAGCGATTGTTGGGAGGCAACCCAATGAATAAAATTTATTTTTGCTTTTTGCCTTTTGTTCTTGTGTGTTAACACAATTATGCTACTGTTATGATTGTGTTTTTTGTGTTTTAATTAGTGCTTGTGCCAAGCAATGCGTTTGGGAAGACCTGGGTGAAAGTTTATTTGATCTTGCTGAAAAACAGAAACTTTTGCGCTCACGAGATTCATTGTCATTTTTTACAGAAGAGTGATTTTAAGTTGATTCTTTTTGCAGAGGATTAATAGACAAATTCGTCACATCCACCAATTTATTTCATGATTTTTGGAGTTACAGCAGTATTCGATATTTTCAGATTGCTACAGACTGTTCTGTTTTTGACAGATTCTATTTTCTTTGCGTTGTGTGCTTGTTTTAATGATTCTATGGTTTTCTTTAATAAGTTTTTGCCATAGAAAAGCTGGAATACAGTATATATAATGCAAAAAATATGTTTGCTATAGTACTTGTAGTAGTGGTTTGGTTTTTTATACTAACGGATCTCACGAAGGTTTTGTTTGAGTTTTGTGTGATTGAAGTTTTCAAGTTTTGGGTTATCTTACGATGGATGAAGGAATGAGGATAAGCAAAAGGCTAAGTTTGGGGATGCCCGAGGCACCCAAAGATAATATTCAAAGAAGTATCAAGCAACTAAGCTTGGGGATGCCCCCGAGTGGCATCCCCGCTTTCTTCTAATGACCATCGGTATTTTACTTGAAACTATATTTTTATTCGTCACATGATATGAGTTTTGCTTGGAGTGTCTTGTAGATATGAGTCTTTGCTTGTTTTGCTCTGTGTTTTAAGTGTCGAATCCTTGCTGGACACACCCTTTTTGGAGAGCCAAAAATAATGCTATGCTTGCTCCTATGCTTCACTTAAATTTTTAGAGCCATGGACTTGCTCTAGTACTTCACTTATATCTTTTTGAGCACGGTGTGCTTTGTTAATTTTGAAGAAATGCTCTCATGCTTCACTTAGATTTATTTGGTAGTTAGTAAATTTTGAAGAAATTCTCTCTTGCTTCACTTAGATTAATTAGAGAGAAATAAAAAAATTATGCTCATGATCTTCACTTATATTTGTTTGATCTTACCAAAAGCAACATATGAAAATAGTTCCAAAGTGATAGATATCCAAGGAGGATATAATAAAAACTTTCATGAAGATCATTGGACAAAATAATCTTGATTCTTAATAATGTTTTTGAGATATGATGATATGATATGTGAGTCATGTTGATGAGTAATTGTGCTTTAGTAAGCATATTGATTTTAAGGTTTGTGATTCCCTATGCAAGCATGAAAGTAAATAGTTATGCAATGAAATTGATATCCTACTTATGGTGCATTATTCGGTGTTACTTATGCTTAATGCTTGGGTACGAGATATTTCTCTTTTTGGTTGGTTGCTTCTCAATCTTTTTGCTAGCCTTCATTTTGCACTAAGTATGATCACTACTTGTGCATCCGAAACCCTTTAAACCAGTTTTGCCATATGAGTCCACTATACCTACCTATATATGGTATTTCCATGCCGTTCTAAGAGAATTTGCATGTGCCATCTCTAATGTTCTAAATAAATTTATCTTTTGTGTGCTCTACTACTCGCGAGGCGGTAAAGGGTAGCCGATATTTTCCATGCTAGATGTGTTATTCTCACAATGAGTGTTTATTCACTTGTCATTGCATGAGAGTACGACAAAGGTATTAGGGATGCCCAATCCTGAAATGAAAAATGAATTTACTTTATGTTGTCAAATAATAAATTCCTTGGTAAGTGTTGGTATGGAAGGCACCCATGGATACGGCTAGCCATGGAAAGTGAAAATTATGGTGGAAAAAGGAATAAACTTTATTTTCTATTTGGGAACCGCCTATGATGTATCTAGCATGGAAAGTGTTGGGATGCCCAAGTCGTTTTCGTTGGTAGGAAAAGTATGCCTCTGAAAAATAATTTTATCTCTCAATTTAAGCTCTGAGCTTTGGCACCTCTACAAATCACTACTTCCCTCCGTGAAGGGCCTTTCTTCTACTTATGCAATTTTTATTTTGAATTTGAGTCTCCATCTTCTCTTATAAAGCACCAACTAAGGGGCACTATGATTGTATTTGAGCATTGGATGTAGCTAATATTCGAGTGTGTTTCATGAATGGATCAACGATTGAGCATGATGGGCTAGGGATAACTTGCTTTAGTGTTGATATTTTGAAAGACATGGTTGCTTGTTAGTATGCTTGAGTATTAAAGTCTTCATGTCAAAACTAGACTATTGCTTTGAATCATATAAAAGTCCATATGTCCATGCTATAAAGAAAAGAATGGGATGAACATGTTAGGCAGCATTCCACATCAAAAATTCTGTTTTTATCATTTACCTACTCGAGGATGAGCAGGAATTAAGCTTGGGGATGCTGATACGTCTCCAACGTATCTATATTTTTTGATTGTTCCATGCTGCTATATTATCATTCTTGGATGATTTACAATCATTTTCTAGTCATTTATATCATTTTTTGGTACTAACCTATTAACATTGTGTCAAGTGCCAGTTGCTGTTTTCTGCATGTTTTTTTACATCGCGGGAAATCATTATCAGACGGAGTCCAAATGCCACATAACTCTATGATGATTTTTTATGGACCAAAAGGAAGAAGTTGGGCCCTGGTTGCACCTGGGGGGGGGGAGGAGTCCCGAGGAGGGGACAACCCACCAGGGCGCGCCAAGAGGCCCAGGCGCGCCCTGATGGGTTGTGCCCACCTCGGGTGCCCCCTGGACCGCCTCTTTGCTCTATAAATTCCCCAATAAACACTAGAGGAGTGAACAAAATATTCATCCAGCCGCCGCAGAGTCCAGAACCACCAGATCCAATCTAGACACCATCATGGAGGGGTTCACCACTTCCATTGGTGCCTCTCCGATGATGCGTGAGTAGTTCTTTGTAGACCTACGGGTCCGTAGTTAGTAGCTAGATGGCTTCCTCTCTCCCTCTCTTGATTTTCAATACAATGGTCTCTTGGAGATCCATATGATGTAAGTCTTTTGGCGGTGTGTTTGTTGGGATCCGATGAACTTTGAGTTTATGATTAGATCTATGTTTTTATCCATGAAAGTTATTTGAGTCTTCTTTGATCTCTTATATGCATGATTGCTTATAGTCTCGTATTTCTTCTCTGATATTTGGGTTTTGTTTGGCCAACTTGATCTATTTATCTTGCAATGGGAAGAGGTGCTTTGTAGTGGGTTCAATCTTACGGTGCTTGATCCCAGTGACAGAAGGGGAACCGACATGTTTGTATCGTTGCTACTAAGGATAAAAAAGATGGGATCCATATCTACCACAATAGATAAACGGATCTCGTCTAAATCATGTCATCGTTCTGATTACATTACTCCATTTTCTCATGAACTTAATACACTAGATGCATGTTGGATAGCGGTCGATGTTTGGAGTAATAGTATTAGATGCAGGCAGGAGTCGGTCTACTAATCTTAGACGTGATGCCTATATAATGACCATTGCCTAGATATCGTCATGATTATTTGAAGTTCTATCAATTGCCCAACAGTAAATGTTTTCGCACCGTTTGCTATTTCTCTCAAGAGAAGCTACTAGTGAAACCTAAGTGTAGGATCGAAAGTATGTCTAGAGGGGGGGGGGGTGATTAGACTACTTGACCAAATAAAAATCTATCCTTTTCCCAATTTTAGTTCTTGGCAGATTTTAGCAACTTAGCACGGTCCAAGCAATCTTAACACAATTCAAGCAAGCATGCAAAGAGTATATGAGCAGTGGAAAGTAAAGCATGCAACTTGCAAGAATGTAAAGGGAAGGGTTTGGAGAGTGCAAATTCAAGAAGAGACACGGATGTTTTTGTCGTGGTTCCAATAGGTGGTGCTATCGTACATCCACGTTGATGGAGACTTCAACCCATGAAGGGTAACGGCTGCACGAGTCCATGGAGGGCTCCACCCACGAAGGGTCCACGAAGAAGCAACCTTGTCTATCCCACCACGGCTGTCGCCCACGAAGGACTTGCCTCACTAGGGGTAGATCTTCACGAAGTAGGCAATCTCCTTGCCATTACAAACTCCTTGGTTCAACTCCACAATCTTGTCGGAGGCTCCCAAGTGACACATAGCCAATCTAGGAGACACCACTCTCCAAGAAGTAACAAATGGTGTGTTGATGATGAACTCCTTGCTCTTGTGCTTCAAATGATAGTCTCCCCAACACTCAACTCTCTCTCACGGGATTTGGATTTGGTGGCAAGAAGATTTGAGTGGAAAGCAACTTGGGAAGGCTAGAGATCAAGATTCATATGGTAGGAATGGAATATCTTGGTCTCAACACAAGTGTAGGTGGTTCTCTCTCAGAAAATGTATATTGGAAGTGTACGCATGTTCTGATGGCTCTCTCCATGAATGAAGAGTGGGTGGAGGGGTATATATAGCCTCCACACAAAATCTAACCGTTACACACAACTTACCAATCTCGGTGGGACCGAATCATTAAACTCGGTCGGACCGATTCAGCAAATGATGTGACTGTTAGGATTTTCGGTGGGACCGACATGCATCTCGGTAGGACCGACATGGTTAGGGTTAGGGCATAACGTAATCTCGGTGAGACCGATTACACAAACTCGGTGAGACCGATTTTGGTAATGGACACACAGAGGGTTGGTCAGGCAGACTCGATGGGACCGATTCGCTCATCTCGGTAAGACTGAAACATTACGGAAAGGAAACAGAGAGTTTGCATTGTAATCTCGGTGGGACCGATCGCTCATCTCGGGTTGACCAAAACGTTACGAATGGAAACAGAGAGATTACAACCCCATCTCGGTGAGACCGAGATCCCTATCGGTGAGACCGATTTGCCTAGGGTTTGTGGCAGTGGCTATGACAACTGAACTCGGTGGCGCCGGATAGAAAGAATCGGTGGGTCCGAGTTGGACTTTTGGTTCAGGTCATATGTGGATATGAGAAAGTAGTTGAGGGATTTGGAGCATATCACTAAGCATTTTGAGCAAGAAAGTCATTAAGCAACACCTCATCCCTCCTTGATAGTATTGGCTTTTCCTATAGACTCAATGTGATCTTGGATCACTAAAATAGAAAATGTAGAGTCTTGTGCTTTGAGCTTGAGCCAGTCCTTTTGTCCTTAGCATTTTGTGGGATCCACTTTTCTCATCTATGCCATGCCAATCATTGAGCTTTCCTGAAATATTTATCTTGAAATAACATTAGCTCAATGAGATATATGTTGTTAGGAATTACCAAAACCACCGAGGGATAGTTGCACTTTCAATCTCCCCCTTTTTGGTAATTGATGACAACATATAGATCAAAGCTTCGACAAATGATATTAAGAGTGAAAAACATTGTCGCTTTGAGAAGTATGCGAAAAGTAAGAGCTCCCCCTAAATTTGTGCATTATTTAAAATTTCCTTTGGACTGCAAATGCACACAGAGTTAGAATCATGGGTTACTCTTCCATGTCACATACATCTTGGCGGAGCATTCAAAATGATATAATAATTAAATACATGCACTCATCACCAAGCAAAGTGAATGATCATATAGGGATATAAAAGGATTATGTCATCCAACAAGCATTAAGGTAGCATATGATCAAACACATGATCATCCAAGTATCTCACAAAAAAAGCATAGAGTATTAAGCAAACAAGCAAGTAATGAAGTTCAACCACCAAAAAGACAAGAGAGAACAAAAGCAACACTCTCTCTCGAAGCCTATAATCTATACATTTTTCTCCCCCTTTGGCAACAAGTTACCAAAAAGTTCATAGAAAATGCATAGTGCTAAACGACTCTCAGGCTTGGTCTTCATGTGTTGGTGTAGAGACAACTCTAAGGACGAAGGCTTCTGTTGATGTAATTGGAGCTGGTGGAGTGGGTGCTGGAGCTGGATGCACTAAAGCTGTAGCTGGTGCAGATGATGTAGCTCTAGTGTCTGGAACAGGCACTACAGCAGATCTTTGTCCTCTGGGCACTCTAGCAAATGCATCAGTAGTTGACTTGCCCTTCTTCTTCTCCACATCCTCCTGAAGTTGCTCAACTGCAGTTTGGATCTCTGTCACTTTGACATCAAGAGCATAGAACTTCTGCTCTATGATTCTCTCCAAGCTCTCCTAGTTTTGATTCGGGGTGGCCAAGCCCTTCTCAATCCTCAGAGTGGAGGCAATCAAGTAGCCAAGCTGATCTTGCTTGCTCTTTAGGAAAATCTGAGATGCCTCTTCAGTAGTTGGCATCTTAGCAGCCTTCTCAGCCCTTGCCTTCTCCTTCTTCTCTTGTGCTTGCACAGAAGATGGTTCATTTTCATCCATTACAACAGTGTTGTCCTCAAAATCAGGGTAGATGGGCAGGTGTTCCTTGTCGAAGAGATATGTGCCAGTGCCCATCTTGGAGTTTATAAGCTCCTGAATTTGTGGGGCATACCCACAACTCCTCTTCTGATCAGCAGCAGTCCTTTTGATTGTTTCCACAATCAGGCTCATGTATTTGAACTTCTGAGGCACATCAAATATATGAAGCAAATTAATTGCATGGCCTCTGATCATCTTGTGATCACCTGACTTGGGAAGCAAAGTATGCCTTAAAATCCAGTTGATAGTGGGCAGTCCTGACAACAGATAGTGTATAGATCCAAACTTATGTGTCTCAAGTGCAGCATCTGGGATCTCTCTGTACATATGAGCCATGGAGTTGTGATCTTTCTTCTTCTTGGCATAGACATCCAAGTCATCCTCATTCTCCTTTGGAGCATTGATCAATTCAGACCATTCTTCAACTGTTGACTGGTACCTGGTGTCGGTGTCAAAACCGGCGGATCTCGGGTAGGGGGTCCCGAACTGTGCGTCTAAGGCTAATGGTAACAGGAGACTGGGGACACAATGTTTTACCCAGGTTCGGGCCCTCTCGATGGAGGTAATACCCTACTTCCTGCTTGATTGATCTTGATGATATGAGTATTACAAGAGTTGATCTACCACGAGATCGTAGAGGCTAAACCCTAGAAGCTAGCCTATGGTATGATTGTTGTTGTCCTATGGACTAAACCCTCTGGTTTATATAGACACCGGAGGGGGCTAGGGTTACAAAGAGTCGGTTACAGAGAAGGAGATCTACATCCGAATCACCAAGCTTGCCTGCCATGCAAAGGAGAGTCCCATCCGGACATGGGACGAAGTCTTCAATCTTGTATCTTCATAGTCCAACAGTCCGGCCAGAGTACATAGTCCGGCTGTCCGGATACCCCCTTATCCAGGAATCCCTTAGTAGCCCCTGAACCAGGCTTCAATGACGATGAGTCCGGCGCGCAGATTGTCTTCGGCATTGCAAGGCGGGTTCCATCTCTGAATACTCCAAGATAAATTCCGAACACAAGGACCGTGTGCGGCTCTGCAAGACAAATTTCATATACCACCGTAGAGAGAATAACAATCCACGAATCTAATCTACTGATAATTCTTCGTAGCATGACATCACGCCATGACTCGGCTTTTATTTGAACCGTTTTTATAACCAGCCTCCGCACACATTGCGAGGCGGTTTCTTAGGCACGTCTTGTCAAAGCAGAGATCGTGTCCCCCTTATCACGGGATTCTCATCAATATGGGTGTGGGTAACCCAACCGCACCACCAAACACGGTGAGTGGGGAACGAGCAGGTTTTATTAGGCAAGCGGGGAGGCGCAGAGTTTTATCATCTTTATAAAGAGGAAAGGCCTGTCCCTTTTTACCCACGCCTTCTCCTTCTGTTCGTCCATTCTCTTTCGCCTGAGCCCTAACGCCCGAGCGTTCCTCTTCTCCATGATACGTCTCCAACGTATCTATAATTTAGGAAGCATTCATGCTATATTATTATCTGTTTTGAATGATTATGGGCTTTATTATACACTTTTATATTACTTTTGGGACTAACCTATTAACCGGAGGCCCAGCCCATATTGCTGTTTTATTTCCTGTTTCAGTATTTCGAAGAAAAGGAATATCAAATGGAGTCCAAACGGAATGAAACCTTTGGCATCATGATTTTTTGGAAGAATATCATCCTGGAGGCTTGGAGATCAAGTCAAAAGACCCTCGAGGAGCCCAGGAGATAGGGGACGCGCCCCCCCTACAGGGCGTGCCCCCCTATCTTGTAGACCCCTCGAGCACCTCCCGACCGACTTCTTTCGCCTATATATTCCCCCGTACCCTAAAAACATCGAATATCAAGATAGATCAGGAGTTCCACCGCCGCAAGCCTCTATAGCCACCAAAAACCTCTTGGGAGCCCGTTCTGGCACCCTACCGGAGGGGGGATCCTTCACCGGTGGCCATCTTCATCATCCCGACGCTATCCATGACGAGGAGGAGTAGTTCACCCTCGGGGCTGAGGGTATGTACCAGTAGCTATGTGTTTGATCTCTCTCTCTCTCGTGTTCCCTCTATGGCACGATCTTGATGTATCCCGAGCTTTGCTATTGTAGTTGGATTTATGATGTTTCTCCCCCTCTACTCTCTTGTGATGAATTGAGTTTCCCCTTTGAAGTTATCTTATCGGATTGAGTCTTTTATGAGAACACTTGATGTATGTCTTGTCGTGCTTATCTGTGGTGACAATGGGATATCATGTGCCTCTTGATGTATGTTTTGGTGACCAACTTGCAGGTTCCGCCCATGAACCTATGCATAGGGGTTGGCACACGTTCTTGACTCTCCGGTAGAAACTTTGGGGCACTCTTTGAAGTACTTTGTGTTGGTTGGATGAATCTGAGATTGTGTGATGCATATCGTATAATCATGCCCACGGATACTTGAGGTTACAATGGAGTATCTAGGTGACATTAGGGTTTTGGTTGATTTGTGTCTTAAGGTGTTATTCTAGTATGAACTCTTTAATAGATCGATCCGAAAGAATAACTTTGAGGTGGTTTCGTACCCTACCATAATCTCTACGTTTGTCCTCCGCTATTAGTGGCTTTGGAGTGACTCTTTTTCGCATGTTGAGGGCTTGTTATATGATATATCTATGTTATTATTGTTGAGAGAACTTGCACTAGTGAAAGTATGAACCCTAGGCCTTGTTTCCTATCATTGCAATACCGGTTACGCTCACGTTTACCACTTGTTACCTTGCTGTTTTTATAATTTCAGATTACAAAAATCCATATCTACTATCCATATTGCACTTGTATCACCATCTCTTCGCCGAACTAGTGCACCTATACAAATTACCATTGTATTGGGTGTGTTGGGGACACAAGAGACTCTTTGTTATTTGGTTGCAGGGTTGTTTGAGAGAGACCATCTTCATCCTACACCTCCTACAGATTGATAAACCTTAGGTCATCCACTTGAGGGAAATTTGCTACTGTCCTACAAACCTGTGCACTTGCAGGACCAATAACGTCTACAAGAAGAAGGTTGTGTAGTAGACATCACTCCACCATCGAGGGATCTTCCGAAAATGTTCGGATCCGGAGCAGGAGGTAAGTGGATGGCCTCTACTGTCCAGGAGAAGGACATCAAAAAGCTTCGGGAGGCTGGGTACCTGGCCCAAAAGATCGGCCACCACCTTCCGGCGGCGGGACAAATTGTCCCTACTGCGGAGTCCCATGAGAGGGTCGTGTTCCTTCCTCATTTTGTCCGCGGGCTCGGGTTTCCCCTTCACCCATTTGTTCGCGGCATCATGTATTATTATGGGATCGATTTTCACGACCTATCCCCAAATTCCTTCCTCAACATCTCGATGTTTATTGTCGTGTGCGAGGCCTTTCTCCGCCTCGCGCCACACTTCGGCTTATGGCTGAAGATCTTCAATGTGAAGCCCAATGTGGTGAACGGCAAGCACACCAAGTGCGGAGGTGCCATGGTGAGCAGGATGTGATGAAGTCATGTACCTATGGTAGGGTAATGAACCTGTCTAAGGTACCCTCCCCAAGGATATCTTTTAGAAGAAGCCGCCTTCCAGTCGACCAAGAGGAACTCCACTCGACGGACTAGAAGACACTCGACGGACTAGAAGACACTCGACGAACCTGAAGACACTCGACCATGAAGACTCACTCGACCACCAGGAGTTCAGGATCTACCCTGTATCCAAACGGTCTGTAATTAAGTAGTCTTAATGGTCATGATGACACTTTATGTAGGGTGTTACCAGTAACGCCAGATCTTAATGTACTTTAAACCCTCTGCTACGTGGGCTGGCTGGGGTCTTGGCATCATCTATATAAGCCACCCCCTCCACTGGTAGAAGGGTTCGCACCCCTATAACTTTCACACATATAATCCAGTCGACTGCCTCCGGGCTTTGAGACGTAGGGCTGTTACTTCCTCCGAGAAGGGCCTGAACTCGTAAAACACTTGTGTGCACAACTGCTCCATAGCTAGGATCTTGCCTCTCCATACCTACCCCCTATTCTACTGTCAGACTTAGAACCACGACAGTTGGCGCCCACGTTGGGGCAGGTGTCTTAGCGACTTGTTGGAGAAGTTGCAATCTTTTCAATTCCCATCATCATGGTTTCAGGTAGAGTTTTAGTTGAGGGCCGCGAGATCCGTCTCGGCGTGCTCACATTCGTCGCCGACAACTCTGCCTGGCTGCAGGAGGCTCCACTCGACGTGGATGCACTCCCGGTCTGTGGAGCTACGCACTTTCGAGCATGCGTCCGCGGTGTCCTTCTGCGGCAATCATCGACTCAGTATCGGCTGGTTTTCGTGTCATCCTCCCTCCCAGCTTCCCGCCAGCATAAGCGCTCTGGTCGGTCGAGGCTTCAGCGGTGGGTGAGGCACGCAGTGGCTCGCCAGTCGGCTACCGCCCAAGTCGCGGCAATTGAGCCCGACGAATCTCTCTACGGCCTGTTCGACTAGCTCCGCAGAGACTGCATCCGAATGGGACAGCAGTGATCCGGCGGCGGAGGTCCTGATGGTCAATGGGCCGCACGTTCCCCCGGGCTTTCCTGGCGCCGAGGGAGGCAATGGCGGAGGCGACCCGTCACACGACCATGAGGAGTACCGCCCCGAGCCCCTCGACTCGCAGCAGAGGGAAGAGCTTCGCCACCGGAACATGGATGCGCTTCATACTCCGATCGTTGGAGAAACCCCTGAGGCTCGCACCTTAGAGGACGCGCGCTTGGCCAACCTGGCTGAGCGCACTCGACTAGAGAACCTTCAGCGGGCACTCGACGAGCACGCACGGCAATGGATTCCAGACTCTAGTCGACGCCAACTCTTTAAACCTCCGACTCAGGTATACCGCACTCCAATCCAGAATTTGGCAGCTGCAACTCGTATAGCAGAGTCGATTCACCCTTCCCAGTCAGAGGCTGGCAGAGGCTTGATGCAGATCAGGGATTTGCTCCGGGCAGCTGGAGATCAGAATTCGGCTGTGTCACAGTCGCAGAACAGGATTCATAGCAGGTCCGTGGTGGCGAATACTGTCCAGTCAGCTCATAGCCCCATATCGCCCCCGAGGCGTGAAGGGCATGGCGACCGACACGATCACTACAGGAACTATGAGCAAGATGATCACTGAGTCGATCGCAACGATCGACGTCGAGTGCCCACTCCTCCCCGAAGGGGTGGATCATATATGCCTCGACAGCAGGATGACAGACACCAGTATAGTGGCGGGTGAAGAATTCCAGTCGACCCTAGGGAACTAGGCTTTGATGCGAGATCCATCATCGTTCAAGGTCTGGTCGACCGGAACAGAGCCCACAGAGAGGGTAACGACAAAGATGTACCCACCAGCAGCCGAATGCACGTCTCCGGACCAGAGTGTTTCAGCAGAGCCATCAGAGCCGCGGTGATTCCTCCCAACTTCAGGTTGGCGACTAGAGTCAGCAAGTTCAACGGTGAGTCCAAGCCCGACACTTGGCTTGAGGACTACCGAGTGGCCATTCAGATCGGCGGTGGAAATGACGAGGTGGCCATGAAGCATCTTCCTCTCATGTTGGAAGGGTCAGTCAGGGCATGGCTGAATCAGTTGACGCCCAACAGCATCTACACGTGGGAGGACCTCTCCCGAGTGTTTGTCAGGATGTTCAAAGGAACGTGCAAGCGGACGGCGGAACTGACAGAGCTGCAATCTTGTGTACAGAAGTCGAATGAGACTCTGAGGGATTACATCCAGAGATGGATCACAGTGCATCATACAGTCGAAAATGTATCTGATCACCAGGCAGTCTGCGCCTTCAAGGAGGGGGTAAAGTACAGAGAGCTAAGCCTGAAATTCGGTCGAACCGGGGACATGTCTCTGAGTCGAATGATGGAAATAGCCACCAAATATGCCAATGGTGAGGAGGAGGATCGGCTCCGGAGCGGCAAACACAAGTCAGTCGCCCAGGACACCGAAGGCGGAAATTCCAGTCGGAAGCAAAAGCGTAAAGCTGAGCCACCCGCACCTGGAGAAGCCTTGGCCCTGAACCAAGGAAAGTTCAAAGGGAAACCCAAGGGGCCTTGGAACCCCAAGAAAGTAAAAGATAAAGAAGGAAATGACGTGTTAGATTTACCATGTCACATCCACACCAAGAAAGACGAAGAGGGTAATTTCATCTACCCGAAGCATACCACTCGACAGTGTCGACTCCTGATACAGCAGTTCCAAGGGAAGCAGTCCAAGGACAAGGAAAAAGAGTCGGACAAGGTTGAGGACAAGGAGGATAGTGACGGGGAATATCCATAGGTCAATTCCACCTTAATGATTTTTGCCGATGTTGAGAGCAAAAACCGACTGAAAGTTATAAACCGAGAGGTGAATATGGCTGCTCCGTCAACACCCAATTACCTAAAGTGGTCTCAGACTGCCATTACATTCGACCAATCTGATCACCCCACGCACATAGCCACCCCTGGGAGGCAAGCGTTGGTGGTCGACCCAGTCGTCGAGGGCACTCGACTGACCAAAGTGTTGATGGATGGTGGCAGCAGTCTGAATATACTGTATGCTGAGACACTGAAAGGGATGGGCATTCCGATGTCCAGACTGAGCACGAGCAACATGAGTTTTTATGGAGTTATCCCTGGCAAGAAGGCCGCATCACTCGGCCAGATTGCTCTTGATGTAGTTTTTGGTGATTCAAAGAATTTCCGCAAGGAGAAGCTGGCATTTGAGGTTGTGGATTTCCAGAGTGCCTATCATGCAATTTTGGGCAGACCAGCTTATGCGCGCTTTATGGCTCGACCATGTTACGTGTACCTCAAACTAAAGATGCCTGGCCCTAAAGGCGTGATCACTGTCACTTGTAATCGCAAGAAGGCAGAAGAGTGCTTCCAGAAAGGCTCAAAGATCGCCGATGCTTAGATGGTGGCAGAAGAGTGGCAGGAACACCAAAGGAATACAGATCCGAGTGATTTGTTGCAAGCCAAAAAGCCTACCACGGAGTCAGCGTTCCAGTTGTCCGGTGAGACAAAACCCGTTCACATCCACCTGACCGACCCTAACGCTGCCCCGACTCATATCTCCATAACACTCGATCCCAAATAGGAAGAAGCGCTCATCCAGTTCCTCCGTGAGAACTGGGACATCTTTGCATGGAAACCTCCTAACATGCCGGGTGTACCTAGGGGACTGGCTGAGCATCGTCTACGAGTCGATTAAAAGGCAAAACCTGTGAAGGAACATCTGCGACGGTCCGCCGTCCAGAAAAGGAAGGCCATTGGCGAAGAAGTGGCTCGGCTCCTAGCAGCAGAGTTTATCCGAGAGATTTACCACTCCGAGTGGCTTGCCAACGTCGTCATGGTCCCCAAAAAGGACAATTCGCTTCGCATGTGCATCGATTTTAAGCATATCAATCGGGCCTGCCCGAAAGATCATTTTCCTCTTCCCCGCATCGACCAAATAGTCGACTCGACTGCGGGATGTGAGCGACTGTCTTTCTTGGACGCTTATTCCGGGTACCATCAGATCCGTCTGTTTGGGCCTGATGAGATCAAAACGGCTTTCATCACCCCATTCGGGTGCTTCTATTATGTCACCATGCCATTCGTCCTCAAGAATGCCGGAGCCACGTTCACGAGGATGATTCAGAAGTGTTTGCTCACTCAAATCAGTCGGAATGTGGAAGCATACATGGATGACATAGTGGTCAAGTCACGAAAAGGTTCCGACCTGCTGACTGACCTCGCTGAAACATTTTCCAACCTCAGGAGGTATGATATCAAGCTTAATCCATCAAAGTGCACATTCGGAGTTCCTGGTGGAAAATTACTCGGTTTTCTCGTTTCTGAACGAGGAATCGACGCCAACCCAGAAAAAGTTGGCACTATACTCCGAATGAAATGCCCCGTACGTGTGCACGATGTCCAGAAACTTACTGGATGCTTGGCCGCATTAAGTCGATTCATCTCTCGCCTCGGTGAAAAGGCATTGCCTCTTTACCGACTGATGAAGAAGTCAGACAAGTTCGAGTGGACTCCAGAAGCTGATGCAGCGTTTGCAGAGTTAAAAACCCTGCTTTCCACCCAGCCGGTGCTTGCTGCCCCAATCAGCAAAGAGCCTTTGCTTCTATACATTGCAGCCACAGGACAAGTCGTCAGTACTGTACTTACGGTCGAGCGGGAAGAAGAAGGGAAAGCCTTCAAAGTTCAGCGCCCAGTATATTACATTTCCGAAGTCCTGACCCCATCCAAGCAACGATACCCTCATTATCAGAAGCTTGTATATGGGATTTATATGACCACGAAGAAGGTTGCTCACTACTTCTCTGACCATATTATCACAATCGTCACCGACGCCCCCTTATCAGAGATCTTGCACAACAGAGAAGCAACCGGTCGAGTGGCAAAATGGGCGATTGAACTTCTTCCCCTAGATATCAGATTTGAGGCAAAGAAAGCTATCAAGTCCCAAGCAATAGCAGATTTCCTCGCCGAGTGGACTGAACAGCAGTTACCGACCCAAGTTCACTCGGAGCACTGGACTATGTTCTTCGATGGCTCCAAAATGTTGAATGGTTCCGGTGCCGGAGTGGTCTTGGTTTCCCCCCGAGGAGATAAGCTCAGATATGTACTCCAGATTCACTTTGATTCCTCCAACAATGAAGCAGAATATGAAGCACTCTTGTACGGGTTGCGTATGGCCATTTCACTCGGCGTCCGTCGCCTCATGGTCTACGATGACTCGGATTTAGTGCTCAACCAAGTGATGAAGGAGTGGGACGTCAGAAGCCCAGCCATGACTGGATACTGCAATGCAGTCAGAAAGCTGGAGAAGAAATTTGAGGGATTAGAACTCCATCATGTTCCCCGACTGAAAAATCAAGCAGCCGATGACTTGGCGAAGATAGGTTCCGGGAGGGAAGCCATTCCGAGTGGCGTGTTTTTGGAGCATGTTCACACGCCGTCGATTCAAGAAGATCCTTTCACTGAGGAAGCCCCGCAGCCAAAAAGCACCACGGGTCCGACTGAAGTTGAGGTCCCAGCTGTGGTCGACTTAATCATGGAAGTTCTAGTCATCACTCCTGACTGGATAGTGCCCTATATCGCTTATATTCTGAGGAAAGAGCTCCCCGAGAATGAAGAAGAGGCTCGAGAGATCGTCTGCCGATCCAAAGCCTTCACCGTCATGAGGGGACAGTTATATAGAGAAAGTGCGACCGGAGTCAGCCAGAAATGCATAACACCGGAAGAAGGTCGAATGATTCTCAACGACATCCACTCAGGGACCTGTGGCCATCATGCATCCTCTCGGACCATCGTGGCTAAAGCATACCGAGCGGGTTTTTACTGGCCCAGAGCAAATGAGATGGCGAAAGAGATAGTCGACAAGTGTGAAGGATGTCAATTCTACTCCAATATGTCGCACAAACCCGCCTCAGCCTTGAAGACCATTCCACTCGTCTGGCCTTTCGCTGTATGGGGGTTGGATATGGTTGGACCACTGAGAACAGGTAGAAACGGATACACCCATGTATTGGTAGCAGTCGACAAGTTCACTAAGTGGATTGAGGCTAAACCCATCAAGAATCTGGATGCCGGCACCGCCGTCAGTTTCATCAGGGAATTGGTATTCAGATATGGAGTTCCCCACAGTATCATCACAGACAATGGGTCAAACTTCGACTCCGAAGAATTCAGAGCCTTTTGCACATCTCAGGGTACGCGAGTCGATTATGCTTCAGTCGCCCATCCTCAGTCGAATGGGCAAGTAGAACGAGCAAATGGCTTAATTCTCAAAGGGTTGAAACCCCGACTGATGCGCGACCTCAAGCACGCAGCTGGCGCATGGGTCGACGAACTTCCGTCGGTACTTTGGGGATTAAGGACCACGCCAAACCGGTCGACTGGGAGGACTCCATTCTTCTTGGTCTATGGAGCTGAAGTAGTCTTGCCAAGTGACCTGCTTCACAACGCACCCCGAGTCGAACTCTACACCGAAGCTGAAGCAGAGCAAGCCCGACAGGACGCGGTCGACCTTCTAGAAGAAGAAAGAGAGATGGACTTGATCCGATCGACCATTTACCAGCAGGACTTGCGTCGTTTCTATGCCAGAAATGTGAAGAGTCGAGCTTTCCAGGAGGGGGATTTAGTTCTCCGAGTGGATCAATAGAAACCACACAAGCTTGCTCCTACTTGGGAAGGTCCCTTCATCGTCACCAAGGTTCTCCATAATGGGGCATACCGCCTTTACAATGTCGAGCACCAGATTGACGAGCCCAGAGCATGGAACGCGGACTTACTCCGCCCTTTTTATACCTAAGCTTTCCACTCGGATGAGTTGTAATAAAAGTACTCCTGTAGTGTATTCATCAAAGACAAGAGTTTCATAATTTTCTTAGAAATTGTTGTTGCTTTTGCTGTCATAAATCTGTCCCCCAGTGGGTGGCTTAGCTGCGAACCCGTTTCGCCTAAGCTTGTAAAAAATCCTACCGAGTGGTAAGCCAGCCTTCCACTCGGAGGCTTAGCTGCGAATCCGTTTCGCCTAAGTTAAAACAAAATCCTACCGGGTGGTGAGCCAGCCTCCCACCCGGAGGCTTAGCCGCAGTCCAAGTACTCGCCTAAGTAAACAAAATCCTACCAAGTGGTAAGCCAGCCTTCCACTCGGGGGCTTAGCTGCAGCCCAGTGCTCGCCTAAGTTTTTGAAAATCCTACCGAGTGAGAAGCCAGTCTTCCACTCAGAGGCTTAGCTGCAGTCCAAGTACTCGCCTAAGTAAACAAAATCCTACCGAGTGGTAAGCTAGCCTTCCACTCGGGGGCTTAGCT
>NC_057813.1:122996343-122998234 GCF_018294505.1 Triticum aestivum | reverse complement strand
GCCTAAGTTAAAACAAAACCCTATCGAGTGGTGAGCCAGCCTCCCACTCGGAGGCTTAGCTGCAGTCCAAGTACTCGCCTAAGTAAACAAAATCCTACCGAGTGGTAAGCCAGCCTTCCACTCGGGGGCTTAGCTGCAGCCCAGTGCTCGCCTTCTAAAAAACCTACCGAGTGGAGAGCAAACCTCCCACTCGGGGGCTTAGCTGCAGCCCAGTGCTCGCCTAAGTTTCTAAAAAACCTACCGAGTGGAGAGCAAACCTCCCACTCGGGGGCTTAGCTGCAGCCCAGTGCTCGCCTAAGTTTCTAAAAAACCTACCAAGTGGAGAGCAAACCTCCCACTCGGGGGCTTAGCTGCAGCCCAGTGCTCGCCTAAGTTTCTAAAAAAACAACCGAGTGGAGAGCAAACCTCCCACTCGGGGACTTAGCTGCAGCCCAGTGCTCGCCTAAGTTTCTAAGATCCTACCGAATGGAGAGCAAACCTCACACTCGGAGGCTTAGCTGCAACCCAGCACTCGCCCAAGCATGATGAGCACAAGTCGACTGCAATTTGTGCTTCGCTCCTACCCACAAAAGAGCATTACAGATGCTAGTATATACTCCAATCCAAAGAAGATGGTTGTCCGAAACAAGAAAAGATATTTCGACGGCAAATAAAGTTCGGATAACGTACTACGGACCCAGAAGTACTCAGGCATCAAGCCTGTTAAAGTTTGGCGGTTACAAAAATCACTCGGCATTCCGAGGCAAATTCAAATCATCAAGCATAGAAGTTTTTTACCCCTCCTGCGGAGGGCTGGAAGGCGCAACAAACTCGTCCAGGTCGATCCCATCTGCGATCCGAGTGGCAGCCGTGATGAAGGTTTCCATGAAAGAACGGAAGTCATGCTTCCTAGTGTTGGCCACCTTGAGAGACACCAGCTTGTCTTCTCTGGCTTCCTTGCAGTGGACGCGGACCAAGGACAGAGCGACGTCAGCACCGCACCTGGCAGAAGACTTCTTCCATTCTTGCACTCGACTCGGAACTTCGTTCAGTCGAGTCATCAGCGATTCAAGGTCGTTCTGAAGCATTTCTTCTGGCCAGAGCGATGTGTCGATGCGCGACGTTGTGGCCTTCAGTATTGCAAGGTAATCGACCACTGCAGCAACGCGAGACTCGAGGCGGAGCACGTTCATAGTGGTTTCATCCTTCACCGGAGAATTGATGGGATCCAAGCCAGTCTCCACTCGACTAGTCTCCTCTTCAAAGTTTTGGCAGAATTCTGTGGACACGATTCAAGGATAAGCTAACGCCCTTACAGCAAGTCAGTAATTACCAATCGGAGATAAGGGGTTACCTTCGAGCATGAGGAATAGCTTCTTGGCGAGTCCTCCCAGATAAATCTCCAAGTCATTCTTCTTTCCCGCCAGTTCACCAGCTTTGTCGCTCAGGACCATATTGGCGTTCTTCAGTCGAGAGACTTCTTGGTTGGCCGCGTCGAGAGCAGATTTCAGATTAGTGTTTTCCTCTTCAAGTTTGTTGACAAAAGCCAACTTCTCTTCTACAAGTTTTGTCTTGTCCGAAGCCGCTTTCTGCGCCGCGGCGAGGTCAAGGTCCTTCTACTTTCGAGCATCCCTCAGTTTTTCTGCAAAAATCACAATAAAATCAGACTCAGAGACAGGAAAGAAGCAATGACAGTCGTCAAGATTCTCACCAAACATACCTTTTGCCTCCTCCTTCGACTTTGTCAAGTTCTCTTGGACAAGCTTCTGGTCAAGTTCAAGCTAGATATGCTTGTTCTCCAATTCGGTATAACGAGAAATAGGGTCACAAGATTTCTGCGAAAGTTCAGTCGACAGACATCAACGACAGATCACTTCCGAGTGACTAAAGGAAAAATCGTAGTATCTCTAAG
>NC_057813.1:122957309-122996333 GCF_018294505.1 Triticum aestivum | reverse complement strand
CGAGTGGAGAGCAAACCTCCCACTCGGGGGCTTAGCTGCAGCCCAGTGCTCGCCTAAGTTTCTAAAAAACCTACCAAGTGGAGAGCAAACCTCCCACTCGGGGGCTTAGCTGCAGCCCAGTGCTCACCTAAGTTTCTAAAAACCCTACCGAGTGGAGAGCAAACCTCCCACTCGGGGGCTTAGCTGCAGCCCAGTGCTCGCCTAAGTTTCTAAAAAACCTACCGAGTGGAGAGCAAACCTCCCACTCGGGGACTTAGCTGCAGCCCGGTGCTCGCCTAAATTTCTAAAATCCTACCAAGTGGAGAGCAAACCTCCCACTCGGGGGCTTAGCTGCAACTCAGCACTCGCCCAAACATGATGAGCACAAGTCGACTGCAATTTGTACTTCACTCCTACCTGCAAAAGAGCATTACAGATGCTAGTATATACTCCAATCCAAAGAAGATGGTTGTCCGAAAGAAGCAAATGTATTTCAACGGCAAATAAAGTTCGGATAACGTCCTACGGACCCAGAAGTACTCAGGCATCAAGCCTGTTAAAGTTTGGCGGTTACAAAAATCACTCGGCATTCCGAGGCAAATTCAAATCATCGAGCATAGAATTTTTTTACCCCTCCCGCGGAGGGCTGGAAGGCGCAACAAACTCGTCCAGGTCGATCCAATCTGTGATCCGAGTGGCAGCCGCGATTAAGGTTTCCATGAAAGAACGGAAGTCATGCTTCCTAGTGTTGGCCACCTTGAGAGACACCAGCTTGTCTTCTCTGGCTTCCTTGCAGTGGATGCGGACCAAGGACAGAGCGACGTCAGCACCGCACCTGGCAGAAGATTTCTTCCATTCTTGCACTCGACTCAGAGCTTCGTTCAGTCGAGTCATCAGCGACTCAAGGTCGTTCTGAAGCATTTCTTGTGGCCAGAGCGATGTGTCGATGCACGACATTGCGGCCTTCAGTCTTGCAAGGTAATCGACCACTGCAGCAACATGAGACTCGAGGCGGAGCATGTTCATAGCGGTTTCATCCTTCACCGGAGAATTGATGGGATCCAAGCCAGTCTCCACTCGACTAGTCTCCTCTTCAAAGTTTTGGCAGAATTCTGTGGACACGATTCAAGGATAAGCTAACGCCCTTACAGCAAGTCAGCAATTACCAATCGGAGATAAGGGGTTACCTTCGAGCATGAGGAATAGCTTCTTGGCGAGTCCTCCCAAATAAACCTCCAAGTCATTCTTCTTTCCTGCCAGTTCGCCAGCTTTGTCGCTCAGGACCATATTGGCATTCTTCAGTCGAGTGACTTCTTGGTTGGCCACGTTGAGAGCAGCCTTTAGATTAGTGTTTTCCTCTTCAAGTTTGTTAACAGAATCCAGCTTCTCTTCTGCAAGTTTTGTCTTGTCCGAAGCCACTTTCTGCGCCACGGCGAGGTCAAGGTCCTTCTTCTTCAGAGCATCCCTCAGTTTGTTTTTGCAAAAATCACAATAAGATCAGACTCGGAGACAGGTAAGAAGCAAGGACAGTCGTCAAGATTCTCACCAAACATACCTTTTGCCTCCTCCTTCGACTTTGTAAAGTTCTCTTGGACTTGCTTCTGGTCAAGTTCAAGTTGGATATGCTTGTTCTCCAATTCGGTATAACGAGAAACAAGGTCACAAGATTTCTGCGAAAGTTCAGTCGACAGACATTAACGACAGATCACTTCCGAGTGACTAAAGGAAAAATCGTAGTATCTCTAAGACTACAGCTGAATCTAAAGATTCAACTGTAGTCTCAGGGACTACACCCAGTGGGTGCACTCAGTGTGCCCCCACTAGTTCTATGAGCTAGACTCAGAGTCGATCAGTCGGCCGGAAGCAGTTAACTATTAGCAAAAAAAATCAGACCATAGTCGACTGCCAGCAATCGACCACGGTCTCGGGGACTACACCCAGTGGGTGCACTCAGCGTGCCCCCACCAGTTCTATTATTCCACTCGACCAAACTCGAGTGAAACAAGTAAAGTGAGAAATCTCAAGACACAAAGACTACAGTCGACTGCCAGCAGTCCACCGTAGAATTGACACACCAAGTGGGTGCATGACAAACATCAAGATTTTCAGTCGGTGTTTAACTAACCTGGATTTTACTCTGGAGAGCTCAACTCGCGTCATAAGCGGCTTGGCTGGCGGTTCGGATCGCCTTCACCTGCTCCATCATAATCCCGGCCTGGCGTATGGCATCCTTGGCAGCGCTTGCTTGGTCCTCCGGGACGTGGTAGGTGGAGAAGACAGAAGGCGGGTCAGCACTCGACGACGAAGGGCAGGCAACCTTCAACGGCTCCGCAAAGGACACGGTAGCCCGAGCAACGTTGCTCCCCTCTGGAATCTGTGGTCCAGGTGCTGACATAACCTGTGCAGCCTTGCCAGCAGTCGCCTTCCTGCTCCTCCTCTGCCTCAGTGGCGCTTCATCGTCATCATCAGGAAGATTGATGACAACGCTAGGTGGAGCTGCAGAAGAAGTTCAAAGTCAAAAATAAAGATTCAATCGACCGAAAGCGAAACCGTGCAGATCATACCAGGATGAGAAGTAGCAGCATCTTCCATTTCTTGATCCTCATGCCTGGCTGAAGTCTCAAAAGTAGCAGCACTGCGATTTTCAAATATCAGTCGGTCAGCGATTGAGTCGACCAAGAATGGAAAACATGAGTTACCCAGAAACAGTCGGAATCTCCATCCTCATCTTCGGTAGGGCCTTCGCCGGTTTTGTCGGGGCCGCTCGGGGTTGCTTCGACGCCTTTTCAGTCGGCGCCGATGAAGTTGTCCGAGGGCGTTTCGTCGACTGTCCAGCAGGCGCGACTCCCTTGCCGCGTTCGGCCACAGGGTCGTGGACGAGCTTGGATCTCCTTTCGGAACGAGGAGGCGCAACTTCCTCCTCCTCTTTATCCTCCTCTTCCTCCTCATCGGAGCCTGCATCTTCATCACCCTCATCAGCATCCGACTCCCACTCCTCTTGGCTTTCGCCTCCGCTTCCTTCCTCCTCTTCGGCCTGTGCTTGCACCCCGTTGGGCATCGAGTACAACCCGGTGGTTTCCTGAAAGACAACAAGCAAGACAAAATTCAATCGACTGATCTACGACGAAACAGAACAGACGGAGCAATCGGAGAAAAGTGGTCGTACCTTGTCCGCCTCATAAGAGTGGTCGAGTGGCGGGATCCTCCTGGCTCCACGAGGGTTGTCCTTGTTCCCCGTAATGGCAGTCATCCACCTCTCTAGTGTGGCATCATCGACCTCCTCTGGGTGGACCCGATTGGTGTCCTGAGTACCAGAGTACAACCACATCGGGTGGCCTCAGTACTGGAGCGGTTGGATGCGCCGCCGAAGGAAAACCTCCAGAAGGTCCATGCCAGTCACACCGTCATGAATCAATTGGACTACTCGCTCCATCAACATTTTAACCTGAGCCTTCTCCTCCGGAACTACTTTAAGAGATGATGGCTTGTTCACTCGACTCATAGAAAAGGGAGGGAGCCCAGTCGACTGCCCTGGCATCGGCTGGTCTTGGCAGTAGAACCAGGTCGACTGCCACCCTCTGACTGACTCGGGAAGGGTCATAGCCGGGAAAGCACTCTTACTCCTCATCTGGACCCCAAGACCCCCGCACATCTTGATTACCTGAGTTCTCTCGTCATTTGGGTTGGCCTTTTTCACCGTCTGAGAGCGACAAGTGAATATGTGCTTGAAGAGGCCCCAGTGAGGTCGACAACCCAAGAAGTTTTCACACAAAGATACAAAAGCGGCGAGATAGGCAATGGAATTGGGAGTGAAGTGGTGGAGCTGAGCCCCGAAGAAGTTCAGGAATCCCCTAAAGAAAAGATGAGGTGGCAAAGAAAACCCACGATCAACATGAGTTGCTAGGAGCACACACTCACCCTCCTGAGGTTGCGGTTGCCACTCCGCCCCCGGAAGCCTCGCCGCTCCGTGCTCGATCAGGCCCTCGTTGGCTAGGTCGTCGAGGTCCTTCTGGGTGATGGTCGAGCGGATCCAATCCCCTTGGATCCAACCTTGCGGCAGGCGAGACCGCGATGAGGATCCACCCTGACTGGGCGCTCTCCCCTTCGCCTGCACAGTCACCTTGTTCGCCCGCTCCAAAGCCGCCGTCTTCTCCTTCACCATTGTCGCCGACAAGGATGGAACGAAGCAGCGGCACCAGGCAGTTGGCGAGCGCAACAGATGAATCTGGAGACGAGGGAGGGGAAAATGAGGAGGCTCTGTTCAGAAAACCTCCACCCGGTTCCTTATATGGAGCCACTTCCGAGTGGCTGACAGGTAGGCCCAGGCAATCCTGTCAAATCCCGAAACAGTCGCGCAGGCGATACGTGGCAAAAAAGGCGGCGCGGGAATCGAGGCGTCCCTGCCTTATCCCATCCGAGTACCGCGGTCTTCTTTGCTTCCCGCGCTTCCCAAAAATTCGGATCCCACTAAATCCGCTAACCACAGGGCGACTTGTCAGACGGAAGATCTCCTGCGATCCGTCGCTCGGAAATCTCCAAGTTTGTAAAGTTCACTTGACAAATATAAAGAATGGATCAAGGCGACTGAACGAAAGATTGACACCCTCACTTGAAAGTCATTGATCCAAGGCAAAACACCTTTACAGCACCAGAAAGCAGGTCGGAAAGATTGCCAACTCCTTCCTCACTCAAACCTCGATCCATTCGGGGGCTACTGATGAAGTCATGTACCTAGGGTAGGGTAATGAACCTGTCTAAGGTACCCTCCCCAAGGACATCTTTTAGAAGAAGCCGTCTTCTAGTCGACCAAGAGGAACTCCACTCGGCGGACTAGAAGACACTCGACGAACCTGAAGACAGTTGACCATGAAGACTCACTCGACCACCAGGAGTTCAGGATCTACCTTGTATCCAAATGGTCTGTAATTAAGTAGTCTTAATGGTCATGATGACACTTTATGTAGGGTGTTACCAGTAATGCCAGATCTCTATGTACTTTAAACCCTCTGCTACGTGGGCTGGCTGGGGTCTTGGCGTCCTCTATATAAGCCACCCCCTCCACTGGTAGAAGGGTTCGCACCCCTGTAACTTTCACACATATAATCCAGTCGACCGCCTCCGGGCTCCGAGACGTAGGGCTGTTACTTCCTCCGAGAAGGGCCTGAACTCGTAAAACACTTGTGTGCACAATTGCTCCATAGCTAGGATCTTGCCTCTCCATACCTACCCCCTATTCTACTGTCAGACTTAGAACCACGACAGGATGCCCAAGGCCACATGGCCAACAGGTACTTTCAATGATTCCGTCAAGGAGTGGCAGCAACAGTGGTTCTATATCACTGAACCGCGCAGCAAAAAGTGGGCCACTGTTCAGAGTTCCAATCCGGAGCCCCTTTGCGGCTTATGTCCTGGCCCGAGAAGGGCTTGAACTGGTCCTCATCTGACGAACTGTTGATGATCTAGACACGCGTCAAAGGTATGGAAGATAAGGCCATCAGGCTTGTTGATGTAGTCCAGGTGGTGCTGGTCCGCCTGGTTCTTCCCTGTCAGCGCCGAGCCTGCAATTTGTGGGAGTATGACCTGGCCGAGCACTAGACCCTGCGAGAGCTTTACGGCTTGTCGCACAAGGACATCTGGAAGGTGCTTTTTAAGTCCAGCAAACCGTGGCCGGACTCCACCGCGGACCGCGGGTACCAACTGTCCCGCCCCGCCAGTCCGGTAAGTAGTCATTATATTTTGCCCATATGTTTAATTGTTATATCCCGGGGAAGGTGCCCTAATGTGCATCCCATAATCATCTTAGGGATGGACGAAGAAGGCGGGGCGGATACATTGTCCAGCCCCACTGCCAGAAGAACCGGCGGACCACTTCTGACGAAGATGCTGGTCCCGGCGCCTTAGAAGGCGCCAAAGAAAGAGGCCCATAAAGAGGCCAAGGAGACCAGGGCGGCCTGCATTGTCGCGGGGCTTCGGATACAAAATCCGAAGACTCTAATACCCCTCTATCCTCTGAAGAGGAAGAGGAGGAGGAAGATGAGTCCCCCAAAGGGTGGGGGAAGAAAAGGACGGCCTCCTCATCTCTGGAGGCCGAATTGCCTAAGAGGGGAAAAACTCCCCTGCCAGAGGCGTCCACTACGGCTACTAACAGCAGCCCGGAGTGGGATCCCAGGGCCCAGCCCCTGGAAAGTTCGTAAGTGCACAAAATCCGAACACGTCTATGCTTCCCGGATTACCAAGGCACAAATTAATTGGTGCCATACTTTTCGCAGCCCGGCCAGGTCTCGTGCCGAACAGTCCTCATCAAAGGATTCGTTGGGCTCAGATGCCCTTGAGAGCGAGACACCTCCGAGGGCCCCTTCCCCGAAGCTCGGACATGACACTGAGGTGTCGTCCCAAAAGGAGCTAAACCAGGAGGGGCGTACCTCAGGGGCCGGATACACGGGAGCGGCGGCTCCACTGAGTGTCGATGGCGGGGGCGACATTGGATTCGGCCCACAGCCGGACACAGCTCCAGAGACCTTAAAGGCTCCGGGTTTAGGCGGGCAGCTCCCCTTGACTAGAGGAGGTGATCCTGCTCCACCAGCGACCTCTACCCAGCCAGAGGTGCTGGGCAGCTTATTGACAGTGCTAAAGAGCGCTTCCATCGTTGATGAACATCGCACCCTTATAGGCGTGGTAATTTAGAAGGTTCAGGCCGCTGAAAGTGGACTGAATGAATCCTACATTAGCCTTATAAAAGGCTTGGAGGTAAGTGATGGTGTCCTGGACTAGGGGGTACTCACCACGTCATCTCCCGATCTGTTAGATTGGGCCGAGGACCCCCATGGTCGTATACTCATGGGCCAATCCGGATAGCTGCCGCATACAAGGAAGATTCGACAAGACTTGGCGATCAAGACAATGACTCCTCCCCCACCGGCGTATTCGGCTAGGACTCTTGTTATCCTAGGCCTCTGGTACATTATATAAACCGAGGCTAGGCTAGTCGATAGAAATATACAACAGTCATACCATAGGCTAGCTTCTAGGGTTTAGCCTCTTTGATCTCGTGGTAGATCTACTCTTGTACTACCCATATCATCAATATTAATCAAGCAGGAGTAGGGTTTTACCTCCATCGAGAGGGCCCGAACCTGGGTAAAAACATCGTGTCCCTTGTCTCCAGTTACCATCCGCCTAGACGCACAGTTCGGGACCCCCTACCCGAGATCCGCTGGTTTTGACACCGACATTGGTGCTTTCATTGAGAGTTCTGCTGTGTGTTCGACAAAAGGTCGATGGCTCGCCTGCAGATCAACTACGACTTCGCGTCTTCGTCACCAGCTCGACTGGTCACCTTGGTTCGACCAAGGAGCGCCCTACCTCCGATCGTCATGTCCGGATGAGGGCCTTCATTAACATCAACTCCGATCTCTATCGAAGATCATGGAGGAATCATCCAGGGAGCCCGGGGGCTCAACGTCAACATTGCCCTCAGGTGACCGTACTATTTTTCTGGATAGTGGACTTGTGTCTGCCGCCACCGCCTCCTCAAGTGTCATTTTAACGATCACTTCGGTGGAATTGTGCGGAATTGAGTCTATAACAACTCTAGAAAATTTCGTCGAATTCCGATGGAGGAATCTCTGGCAATCCACGATATACCGGAGCCATGCCAAATCTGGACGGGAATTTGGACGAGTTTAGGGCGTGGTGTCCAGCTTCTAGCTCGGACATCCTTTGGAAGATCCAATGTTGATCGGCTGCGGAATTCCTATATCTACCACCCCTCAAAATTTCAGCTTGATCTGACCGTCCGAACTCCGGGAACCTTCCGATTAGTGCATCACTTTTCAGATCTTTTTTCTGCGCGAAAACGAATCCGACCCGAGTTCGTCTTTTTTATGAACGGGATTTCGGACATCCTTTTTGAAGGAAGTTTTGTATGGCGTATTGTGTTTTGCGAACACATCCCACTAACTTTAAAATCTTTTGAACATGATATTCAACATCATGCTGGTGTCAAACCAGTCCGGCAATATTGCTCCATGACTGCCGACATGCGCTAGACACGTTGTCACTTTGTTGAGCCGAGGTCAACTTCTTCAGATCATCATCTCGGCAAGCCAAACAAGAGTCCGGCATCTGAAGGATAAATCATCACCAACATCGCCGCCCCATGGATTACACGGAGCGGGCATACCGGCATCGACCACGTCACGACCTGCATCGGCAGGGCCGCACTATTTCAAGCTGGTGTCCATCACGCCGACCTACTTCAACATCTCGGCTGGACCGGGGGCTTCGCCATCTCTTCATCAACCTACTCCGGACACTTCGGCGTCACTAGTCGACCAGCTCCATCACGTTAGCTGGACCGAGGGCTTTGCCTCGGCGAGCCAACCTTTGCCAGCATTGCCATGCCATCGTTTTATCGCCCATCAGGCAATGGGTGCATGGATCGAGTCCCAATTTTGGGAATCACCTTCCTTCGGATTGCTACAACAAATAAACCAGGTGCTATTAATGCCACTATTTTTTGCTTGTTTGGGTTCATTTTTCCCAAGGAATTATTACTCTGGTTTGTCCATCATAAGTACACAGGTCTATCAAATGGTGGCCGCAATAACGACAGTTGCATGGTGGTTCGGTCAGTTTCCGTACATAGTCCGCCGAACGCCGCATCCGGAGCTCGGACCGACCTGTGAATTCAGGCTTTGCCACGTCTTTACCGCATCACGCCGATGCCCTGCATCGACATTGACTTCGGCGCCAGGCCATATTTATTTTATTACTCACTTTGCATAAATTATTTATGATGCAACGATTGTTTTTAGTTATCATTATTACTCTTATCTCCGGTTTGCACCATTTTTTGTGCATAGGAAAATGATCCGGGGACTTCGGCGTCACTCTGCCGGTCTGCATTGACCGTGCTATGTCACCACTTCAGCATGTCGAGCTCTCCGCTCCGCCACCTCGGGACCGGCTTGGGGGATGGAACCTTGTCCCGTATCAAGCTCGGACCGCGTCATCAATACCGAACACATTAACCGGCTAAGTCGCTTTCATGCTCAAAGCTTTAACTTCTAAATTGTGTTCGGTTCGACCAAGCATTATACTTTTTTGGAAAAATGTTGCTTGTAAATTTTTTCTTGTCCAAACTTTGTTTGTGACGCATAAATTCAAATACCCAATTCATTTGGGGGCTTCCTTCATGAAGCTTTTCCTCTTGCATATGATTTTACGTGTACGGCTTCGTTCCTTGTTCATGTATTATGCCACAATATGCACCATATTGACTTAAGCGATTTGCAAGCTGGGTGGCCTGGCTCCTGTGCTTACCCCTACGTTCCCGATTGTTCGGCTAGGGAGTAAAGGGAGCACCTCTGCGATTGTCACGACCGGGTCCTCCGAGCTCTGACCTCAGACTGGGTGAAGCCGAAAGCTAGCACTCTTATTGTTTTCAATCATGGTCGGCACACAACGGAACTCATGAGTACAAAAAATCTATTGCACAAGTCTCATAATAACAATGAGCACTGAAGAAAGGTATCGGTGGGGGTACTATTTTCTTCGAAGATGCTTCTTACACTTCGCAGTAATATAGCATAAGTTCCTTGAGCGCGCTTTGTCTATTACAGCCTTATGGCCTGATTGCCTGGTTATTGGAAACACCGTCGATATTCTCGACAGATGGAGTACATAACACTTTTCGGTCCTTGACCAAAGAGGGAGAAGCCGACGGTCGGTTAAGACGCGTTTAAAGCTCGGTTGAACATAGATATGATACAAGTACTTCGGTACATACAATCATTCTTTTACCCAAGTCACTTGGGGGCTCTTATGTTTATTTGAGCCATTTTATAATAAGTGTTTTTCTTCTTAGTCGTTGCAAACTTTTTATTGTTATTTATCACTCCTTTTTTCGACACAAGTGTGCGGTCACTAGCCGGGGAGCCTAATTTATCTCTCAAAGCCGCTAGAGTTTAGTTTGCTAAACTGGCCTAATAAGAAGTACTCCGCCTTCAGGATAGGAGGTTGAAGCTGTAGGCTGACCCGCTTGAAGTTTTGAGATAGGATGTGTCATGTTAAAGCACGGCAGAAGCACCTTTTTTTCTTCTAAAGTCCAATTTTCGGATTGGCACCGAACACTTGATCTAGTTCGGACATTAACCTTTTGAATAAGTTTTTTTTTGGCTTTTCGAGCCCATGGCACTTTTAAACTATTTGTGTGTTTTCAGCACAAGTCTCGCAGTGCAACGCCAGACACCTTTAGAGATTCGGCAAAAACATTCTCGGATATTGCTCTACATGCATCGGTTTCGAATTTTGTCTTCGGTCAATAGTTGGGTTGCCCGGCTCTTGCGCTTGCCTCCTACGTTCCGCTTTGTTCGGCTAGGTGTGCAAAGGGAGAACCACTGCGATTGTGCTTCCAGCTCACATGGTTAAGCACCTCAGTGGAGAAAGCCGAAAACTGACTGTCACAATAAGCGAAAACTGGTCAGCGATCTGATGACGGTGTTAAACGACGGGCCATTCATAACAATGGCCGAAGTGTTTACGGCTTGACCTCGACTGTCGCCGAACACTACCGGGGGCTATTAATTGGCCTCCCAAACTAAATCCTCGATATTTTGCCCTTACATTGGAGCTGAGGTTTCATGATCATGCTTAGCATGACAACCCAAAGAAAGGAACCGATAGCGGGACTATTTTCTTTGGAAGACATTTCTTCTGTTAAACAGTAATATAACATATATCTCCGTGTACCTTTGTTTATAAAACCGTATGGCCAGATTGCCTTGTTTGTTTTAAATCTTTGTCCTCATAAAGGCTTTATAAAGTAGGACAAAAACTCCTCGGCTATTGGCCGAGGAGGTGGAAGCTGATGGTCGGTCAACAAAGTTTTGTACAATACGGATCCGAGCATTAATGACGTAAAGTACTTGGATACATAGAGTCATTACACATAATTTGTGATTTTACTATGGATATCGATCCTTAAGCTTGGATACAGTCTGGCGTTGGTGCTCGGATACATAGTCCGGCGTTAGAGCTGGGAAGCAGTCCAGCATTGGTGCTCGGCTGCAAAAGATACCTCGAATGCAGTCCGGCGTTGGAGTTCGGACGCAAGAGGACGTTTCCGCCCGGGAACAACTTCAAACCCGAGGTGTGGCATAAAAATAACAAGGCATTGATAAAGTCCGAAAACTTAAAGGGGCTCCTCGGATACCCGACGTATAAACTTGTCAAATGCATTTCGGCGATCCTCAAGATCGAAGATGAGAAGATTTGTTGAACCAGTTTTCAAGACCGACGACTGAAGATGAAGAACGGTTCGGAAGAATTGGGGAGCATCCCTAAACTTGAAGACCGGTTCAGGGGGCTATTGACGGTGTCCTGGACTAGGGGGTACTCACCACGTCATCTCCCGATCTGTTAGATTGGGCTGAGGACCCCCATGGCCGTATACTCATGGGCCAGTCCGGACAGCTGCTGCATACAAGGAAGATTCGGCAAGACTTGGCGATCAAGACAAGGACTCCTCCCCCACCGCGTATTTGACTAGGACTCTTGTTATCCTAGGCCTCTGGTGCATTATATAAACCGAGGCCAGGCTAGTCGATAGAAATATACAACAATCATACCATAGGCTAGCTTCTAGGGTTTAGCCTCTTTGATCTTGTAGTAGATCTACTCTTGTACTACCCATATCATCAATATTAATCAAGCAGGAGTAGGGTTTTACCTCCATCGAGAGGGCCCGAACCTGGGTAAAAACATTGTGTCCCTTGTCTCCTGTTACCATCCGCCTAGACGCATAGTTCGGGACCCCCTACCCGAGATCCGCCGGTTTTGACACCGACAGTAAGTTTTTTAGGAGATTTGTCATAGTACGGATAGTAGCCCCTGATACACTGCCGTTGAAAGGAGGAACTAGACAAGGGATCAAATTTCCTCCCTCAGGAGACTCAATGACATGTATCTTTTCTTTTATAAACATGCGTCTACAGCGACTGCCACCTCTCATACTGCGGAAGTATCCAGGCTGAAACAGAGTCTGGAGCGAGCCGAAGAAGAACTTGGCTAGGTGAAGAAGCAGTTGGAAGACAATCAAGGTATGTCAAAAACCTTGTTAAGTTTAGCACAATTAAGTAGGCGTGCCTAATGAAGGTATATATACTGCGTGCTCTAGGGGCAAATGCCGAAATTGAGGCATTGCAGAAGGCTGTGGCCTTAGCCGAAAAGAAGGCAGCCGCAGAACAGGCCCTTCGTGAGAAGCACGAGGCCAGGGTCGTTGAAGCTGAACAAGAGCTTTAGGAGGCCGTGCAGAAAAGCGAGACTTTGGAGCAGAGTCTATCATTGAAAGAATCAGAAGTCGCCCAAGCTCTTGAAGCCGCAACTAATGCTCGAGAGGAAGCCCAAGGTGCTTTGAAGGATATTCAGGAGGCAAGGAAGATTGCGGCTGGTAAGGTTTTTTCCTATTTCAAAGCGATTGTTTATGCCGTAGCGAGAAAAAATCAAGGTGACAAATGGACTTCTGATTTTTCCAGGGGCGTTTGCGGATCTTCCGCGCAACATATCTGATGCTGCTCAGTTCTATCGAGCTAAGGAGAAGAAGACTGCGGAAAAGCTGTTCTGGTTGCAGTACTTGGCGCCGAATTATCCGGCGCCATTCGTCGATCAGCTGAAGCAGCCGGTCGAACTGCACCAGGCGGCCGAACTAGCCATGAAGGATCTAATTATCCGGCTATGGCCCGCTGAGCCTATTCCGAGCAGTTACTTTGGGCTCGTGAAGCGAATTGTGAGTGCTTGTCCTCAACTTGACACCATTAAGAGGTCGTTTGTATAGAAGGTGCGCGAATGGCATTTGCCCGCACGAAAGTGCACTGGGGGAAGCTGGATGCTGAAAAGCTGATGACCGAGGGACCACCCAAGGGGAAGGAGCACCGCAAGCCCAAACTATATTATGATGGTGTCCTGAAAGGAGCCCGCCTTGTGGCGGAGCAATGTACCAAATACATTGTATTTCCATGAAGGCAGTTATGTTGTCCTTTGCAAGGCAGAACAAAGTCACCTTTATTTATGTATTTGCCTATTATAAGAAAGTTTTTCCTCCTATGCGGCCGTTTTATATGTTAGTCTTGAGAGTTGGCCAGTCATCGGCTTCTGCCCCCATGTAGGAAATACGGGGGTGTTCGGGATACACCTGAACACTCTTTACCCCATTCTTGGGTCCATAAAGGAGGTGTTCAGCACACCGAACCAGGCAATCAGACTATAGGGCTTTATCACTCTCACTTAGCCATAGGAATTCGAGTATGGTAGGCGCAACCCCTGGTGTTCGGAAGACCGCACAAGGGACTCTAACAGCACCTGATCGGTAGAACGATCCGTCGCACTTCTGCATTTTATGATGGCATTATGTGGAATAAATCCTTAAAGATTTTACAACCTCTCGAACAGCTGACTAGCTCTCGCCTTTATCATGACAGTCAGTTTTCGGCTTTCTCTACTGAGGTGCTCATTCGGAAGAACCAGGACACAATCGCAGTAGTTCTCCCAACGCTACCTTAGCCGATATTGCGGAACGTAAGGTACCAAAACATGGGAGCCGGGCAAACCCAACTAATGACCCAAGACATGATTCGGAGATGATGCATATAATGCTATAAGTTCAGGGTGCCAACCGATCGAGAAGGTGGTCGCACTTTGTTGCCATGGTGCGGGTATAATGAAGCCCCTTGGCGTTTTAAGGCATAACACAATATTCTAATGCCTTTTATGACTAAAAATGTCAATGGTAGATGATAACGGATACGTGTCATATAAATCTACATGATGTATTCAAGTAATACGTTTATGCGTATGGGTACTGCTCATGTTGTAAAAAATGAGGTATGATGGCGTACCCTATGTATGAATCCGAGGTGTGTCCAGATTGCCTTCGGAGGATATGTTCAAAGATTCCCCCTTTGCACGTCCGGGCTGATTTCCTGGCACCAGTACTATTATCCGCAAAAGAGATCCTGCAAGAAAAATGTTGAGACATGTATGTGTACCACGAAGCGGTTGAGCCGCTGTGCGTGACCCTTCCCAACTTTACGTCGGGGTGTTTGGCTGGCGTTTGTTCGAGCCGAGCTAGCTTGTCATGAAGTAGTTCAGACTCCTTTATTGGTGTCCGAGGGTTTGGCTGCTAAATCGAGGTTCGGCAGGGTGGCACAATTCACTGCTTCCATGGCCGTATGCTTTTCGGCGCCGGAGTGGGGTTTGGCCGTGCCCGTAATTGTGACTATGTCACGTGGGCCTGGTATGGTACCATGTTGAATCTAGCCAACGTGGTTTGCCCCAGCGATAGTGTCGAAGACTGACTCTTCGGCATGGTGATCATTCGGTGATCCGGAGACAACCTCTAGAGTGGTATTTTATAGCGTTCACCGTATTTGATTGAATAGGAGTTTCTTTTGCTCTGTATTGCATTGCTTTGAGACCCCTTTATTGTTTTCAGTGTATGACTGGACGGCGTGTTTGAAGACCCGGCATTCTCTGTTTGTATGTTTAGCTGCTGATCCTTGTTTACCGTGGTTTTGGCATGGGCGATTGAGGATGCGGTCCAGGCCAGATGGGCGCGAATTGCTTCACTGAAGTGACTTTTTTCGTCGACCGGACTGGGAGCCGCGGAATTCGGCGTTGACTGCCGTCTCGCGGGCATCATTATTAGTCTTATGACACTTATGTTTGTTGCATCGATGTTGATGTGTGCTATATCTGGCCTCTGATGTGCCAGGGGTGTTTGCTTTATTGCTGCGAGCCAGCCAGCTATCTTCGCCCGCGCAGAAGTTGGTAATGACTGTTGTTAGGGCTGCCATGGACTTTGGTTTTCTTGGCCGAGGTGTCGGGCGAGCCACTCGTCCCGGATACTTTGTTTGAAGGCTGTTATGGCTTTGGTGTCCGGACGGTCGGCGACTTGGTTCTTTTTTAGTAGGAACCTGGTCCAGAGTCTCCTGGCCGACTCTCCGGGCTGTTGGGTAATGTGACCTAAGTCATCAGCATCCGGTGGTCGCCTATAGGTACCTTGGAAGTTGTTGAGGAATGCATCCTCGAGATTTTCCCAGCTGCCGATGGAGTTCACCGGCATGCCATTCAACCACTTTCTGGCTGGTCCTTTAAGCTTAAGGGGGAGATACTTGATGGCATGTAGATCATCACCGCGGGCCATGTGAATGTGGAGAAGGAAATCTTCGATCCATACCACGGGGTCTAGTGTGCTGTCGTATGATTTGCTGTTGATGGGTTTAAACCTTTCTGGGAATTCCTGATTCATCACTTCATCAGTGAAGCAGAGGGTGTGTGCGGCGCCTCTGTGCCGGGCTATGTTACGACGCAGTCTGACTAAATATGGTCGGTTATGTTCGACCCGGCCGGGCTGATTATTAGTGTGTCCAGCATGACGGTCATCGTCATGTGCTGGTAGTCTAGGCTCTACAGGCTCTTCCTCCAGCTGGTAGCAACGTGTGCTTTAGGTAACCCTTGGTGGGGGGCTTGAGTCCGTATTCCTTGGCCGCCAGGACCCCAGTCCATATGTCCGTGAGCAGTTCTTGATCAGCTTGGAGCTGCTGCTGTTTCTTTTCCAGGCTTCTTGCAGTGGCTATAAGCCGGCGCTTAAAGCGCTCCTGCTCTATAGTTGTCGTCCTCCAAGTATCCGTCCGTCGCCTGTTCATTTGGGCTGACCTGTCCGTTCTCTTGTTCGGCCTGCTCGAAGGTAGGCTGATCAGGATTGTATTCCTCTTCGGCACCATCTAGATTGTGTTCTTCTCCGGTGCCGGTGTTGTTGTGGCGGGGCTTAGAGCGACGCCGATGACTCCCATACTTTGATTTTCTCCCCGAGGGGTTATCTTCTGTTGCCTCATCGCCATTGTTTTGTTTGGGGGTGTCCACCATATATATATCGTATAAAGAGGTGGCAGTTCAGCGCCCTATGGGCGGTGGTTCATGTTCTTCTCCAGCATCATCGTCTATATCGTCGATGTCTTCGGAGTCGAAGTTAAGCACGTCGGTCAAATCAACGACCGTGGCTATGAAGTGGGTGGTGGGTGGGTAACGAGTTTCTTCATCGCCGGCTTCCCACTCGAGCCGGACATAGTTCGGCTAGGACTCTCCTGATAGAGAGAGAGACCTTAATGAGTTTAGCACATCGCCAAAGGGGGGGTGCTGAAAGATGTCCGTGGCGGTGAACTCCATTATTGGAGCCCAATCGGGCTTGATGTGCCCGGGCACTCGCGGTTCGGAACCCACGTCTGGACACAGGTCCGGGGGTCCGGTGACACAGATCCCCTTAACAGCGGAGTCTATGTTCGGCTCTACCGCCGAAGAGTATGCGATCTCCGTGGTGGGGTTCATCCACCCGTCCTCGGTTGACGCGATCTACCCCGGACTTAGGTCCGGAGCGACTGCAGGGGCGATATCCCGAATATTGTACGGTAGCAGATTTAAGTCATGCTCATCGTGACTGTTCAACACTCCCAACGCAGGCCCGAATCCGTCGAAGATCAAGTCCCCGCGGATATCGGCCGTGTAATTCAAGTTCCCAAACCTGACCTGATGGCCAGGGGCGTAGCTGTCGATCCGCTCCAGATGGCCAAGCGAGTTGGCCCGCAGTGCGAAGCCGCCGAACACGAAGATTTGTCCAGGGAGAAAAGTCTCACCCTGGACTGCGTTGTTGAAGGTTGGGGGAGCCATCGAGCCTTACAACAACGACACAGAGGAACTCTCAATGAAAGCACCAATGTCGGTGTCAAAACCGGCAGATCTCGGGTAGGGGGTCCCGAACTGTGCGTCTAAGGCTAATGGTAACAGGAGACTGGGGACACGATGTTTTACCCAGGTTCGGTCCATCTCGATGGAGGTAATACCCTACTTCCTGCTTGATTGATCTTGATGATATGAGTATTACAAGAGTTGATCTACCACGAGATCGTAGAGGCTAAACCCTAGAAGCTAGCCTATGGTATGATTGTTGTTGTCCTACGGACTAAACCCTCCGGTTTATATAGACACTGGAGGGGGCTAGGGTTACACATAGTCGGTTACAGAGAAGGAGATCTACATCCGAATCACCAAGCTTGCCTTCCACGCAAAGGAGAGTCCCATCCGGACACGGGACGAAGTCTTCAATCTTGTATCTTCATAGTCCAACAGTCCGGCCAGAGTACATAGTCCGGCTGCCCGGATACCCCCTTATCCAGGAATCCCTCACCTGGTACCCTCAGTCATCCAGACTATCCTCCCATCTGGGTAGAAATGAGCTGTGGAGTAGAACTGCATAATAAGTTCATCATTCCACTTTGTGAGCTTCTGCCCAACAAAGTCATCTACTCCACAAGACTTGAAACTGTCATACACTCCTGGATAGTTCTCTTCATTCTTCCTGATGTACTCCCAATCAACCCATCTCATGTCACAGAGTATGGGCTTCTTGTCAAGCAACACTGTTTCATAGAAATCCCACTGTTCCTTAGTATGGAACATGTAGTCCACAACAGTCCTTCTCCTGACAGCATAGGGGTCAGTCAATCTGCACTGTCTCAGACCTGCATCCTTCCTGAGCTTCATGTCTTTTGCAACTGGGTGAGCATCTGTATGATTTGGAATCTTAGGCTTCAACTTTCTCAAGACTAGAGAATCTTCATCTTCTTCTTCAGCAGCTTCAGGCACTGGGCCCTTGTTCTTCTCTGCAGCTGGAATACTCCTGGTGTTCCTCTTAGGTGCAGACTTGGGTTTTGGAGCAACAGCTTTGGGAGCATCTTTGGGCTTAGATCTAGCAGCCCCTGACCTTATAGCATCTCCCATTAGCTTTTCAGCTTTAGGTGCTGGTGCAGCAACCTCTTCCTCTTCATCTTCCATCATTGAGGGCTTTCCAACAACTCTGGCCATGGTCTTCTTGACCCTTTCTTTCCTTTTCTTCTCTGCCACAACCTGTTCTTTGGTTTCAGATCCCAAAGTTTCTTGAGTGGATGCTCTGGCCTTTGACATATGAACTCTCTTGGCAGGAACCTTTGTCTTCATTCCTGGCTTAGTGGTGGCAGCTGTGCCATATTCCTTCTTCAACACTTTCTTCTTTGAGGTGGCCTCATCCTCAACAGCCACATAGTCCTCATCCTCAGAATCTGAGGTATTCTTCTTTCTGGTCCTAGTGGCTGCTTTTGGCAAGTTTCTGGGTGTGCTCCTGCTACCATCATAGCTACTAGAGGGACTAGTGCCCTCACTCATGTGAACTTGGTCCTCAGACTTGTTCTGACTGTCACTCTGATCTGACATGATGCAAACTCTGACAGCAGACCCTGTGAATAGATATAGATGAGGTAGAGTGGATGAGAATCACAAAGTATAGAGGTTTTTGCAAAAAGATTGAGTCAAAAACTTAGTTTTAGTTTTCCACAGAAAGCATTTCGGAGCTACCGATTTGTAAACTCGGTGATACCGAAGCAACTTTTGGAACCTAAACTAGTGAACTCAGTCAGACCGAGTCATAGTTCGGTGGCACCGAGACTGCTAGGGTTTCACAAAGTCCTGAACTTGGTCACACCAATTTGCAATTTTCGGTCAGACCGAGAATCACGTGTGCACTGGCCTGAGCCAAATCGGTGGGACCGATTTCTACAACTCGGTCGGTCCGAGATGAGTTCGGCGGAAACCTAACCCTAAATTTTCAATCCAAAACTAATCTATGAAGTGTTTTCGCTGGATAGGAAGTTCTCAATCGTGGCAAGATACATGGCAACGCAATGTGCTAGGAATCGGAGTGAGGAATAGCACAAAGTTTCAAATCCATACCCTAGTTCGGCGATGGATTTGGTACGGCGGCAATAGCGGAGTAGAATCCTGTTGACAGCGGTGGAGACCAGTGGCTGGAGGTCGCTGGCGATGAGGAGGACGATCCGAAGACCCGAGGAGGCAGAGCAGGCAGTGCGCGGGCGAAGAGGTTCAGAAAAATTTCCAAATTTTGGCCCAGGGGTATATATAGCCTGACCCTGTCGGTATGACCGAGTGGAACAACTCGGTGGCACCGAGATGCATAATTGCAAGCAGTTACTGCAACTCGGTGTGATCGAAAAGTTCAAATCGGTTGCACCGAGATTGAAAACCTATACCAACTTAGTGATCTCGGTGTGATCGAAATGGATGGATCGGTCAGACCGAAATGCACAAAGAGGTTTCGGAAGTTTAAGTCTATGACGAATTGGGGACTCCGAGTGCTCCTCACACAGAGTGGTTCGAATCTGACTTGATCAAACTTTGTGATGTAGCATGAATAAACTTTGAGACAAGAAAAGCATAGATAGCTAGAGAAGGTTCTTAGGCATTCTTGTCCATCCACTTGGCAAAAGGAAAGAAACCAAACAATCAAAACTACAAGTGGATGTCATCGAATGAGTAAAATATGCAACCAACATGCTCACTCAATAAAATGACAAATGAAATATGTGGCAAAGCATGCACAACAATTCTAGCATCTATCAAGCAATTGGCGATGAGTAGGTCATCCATATATGAGTATATTGACTTAGGAGTCAAATGAGAACATTTGATCATAGGTCATACTCATAGTTTAAGCACAAGTGGGGTTACCACTTTTACATAAAGCATTGTTGTGTTCACACCATTAGAGTTGCTTTAGCTCAATTCTTAGAGTAAAGCTCCCCCTAGATGTGAGATCCCCCCTAAGAGGGATGAACTAACCTTGGGTTTTGTCGATGATGACTTCATGTAGGTGTTGAATATGTGGATGCTCAATGTTGATGTAGATCATTTGGAGCAATCCTTTAGAGTGAGTTGCACTTTCAATACCTACATGGGTTAGTCCCACAAGGAACAAACAAGGATATCCATAGACATAGAGTGATGCACACACAAGATGATGTCCATGAAAGCATTAGGTTACCTTGTCCCTTGTCTTACCAACAAGAGGGTTTGTGTCTCCTTGAACTAGTGCATGATGCGGAAGTTGATTGCACTTGTCCGTGCCAAAATGATATGAGTGAAATATGTTGGCAGAGTCACCCTCAAGAACTCTCTAGTTCTTCTTCTTCGGGATCCACATCATCTTGATGGGAATACTTGGAGTTGGAGTTGTACTCGATGAAGTAGAACTTGACGTAGTCTTGGGAACCCACTTGACCAAGGCCTTAGGAGCTTCTTCAAATGCATCAATCTCCTCTTGAAGCTTGTCCTTGCCTTTTTGCTTGTGGTCTTGTGGTGGAAGATCATCTTGAGCTTGTGTCCCTTTGAAGGAAGTAGGATCATACTTCTCTTGTTGAGGAACAAACTTCATCTTGGGGTATTGATCTTCTTCCCACTCAACTCCATTGGCATTGAACTTTCGTTCAAAACCAACACCTTGGTTCTTCCGGTGCCTTCCTTGCTTGCGTACAATTTCCTCGAATTGCTTACTCCCGGCAAGGCTCTTGTAAACACCTTTCTCTATATTTCCCATCAATAAGTTGTTTTCTTGCTCAAGTGTAACTTGGCTAAGAGAATCAGTAGTGGAATCAAGAGAACTACTAGAAGCAACAACATTGGATTTAGCATGATTATTGTTACTACTAGAGGAAGAATCCTTCCCGTTCTTGTTACTAGACTTGACTTGAGACATGTAAGTGGATAAGAGTAAACGCTTGGCAATGTAAGAAGAACTTTTCTTATGAAGGTCATCATTGATTGCCTTTAAGAACTCATGCTCTTGCTCAAGGTTGAGCTTTTCAAAGCGTAACTTATCATGAGTCCTTAAATGTTCTCGATGATCTAAGATAGTTTCATGAGCTAACTTAAGAGTGTTTAGTTCTTTAGTTAGGAGCTCAATCTTCTCCTTATCATTGTCATTCGTTTTATCTTGATTAGCATGATTAATTGACGTTTCATCATAGTATTCATCACTAGAGTTGTCAACAAGTAAATCATCATCACCTAACAAGTCATCTTCATCACTATTGAAATCAACATACTCGGGGTGTGATACCTTTGGGCCTTTAGCCATGAAGCATCTTCCAAGTCCTTCATTTGGTGAATCAAATATGTCGTAGGAGTTGGTTGACACAAGTGCTAGACCGGCAACACCTTCATCTTGAGTATATTCGGAGTCGGAGTGATAGCTTCTCTCGGAGTGATTGTCGGAGTCGGAGACGGATACCCATTCACCAACATGAGCTTGATGTCTTTGTTTTGTGTAGCTCCTTGATGACTTGTCCTTCCTTTCTGAATCGTTGCTTCTCCGGGATGTTCTTCGTTCATAACGATCATCTCTACTCCTTCTCTCTCTTGATGGTGATTCTTCTCTTCTACTCTTCTTTGTGGAGAATCTTCTCTTCTTTTGTGGGGTGCCGTACACTCATTGGAATAGTGTCCGGGTCTTCCACAATTGTAGCAATTATGCTCACGACTAGAAGATCTTTTGTCATTGTAGGACCTTGACTTGGAACTTCTCTCCTTGCTTCTACTCTTGTAGAACTTGTTGAAGTTCTTCACCATTAGGCTCAATTCTTCATTGAAGGTTTGTTTCTCACTTGATGATGTGGGAGCTTCACATGAGGCTTTGTAAGCACCACTTGACTTGTTATGGAGCTCCTCCTTATCCTTGAGTGAAATCTCATGAGCAACAATTCTTCCAATGACTTCCGTTGGCTTGAGATCTTTGTAATTGGGCATCATTTGGATCAATGTGCACACGATATCATATTTTCCGTCCAAAGCTCTTAGGATCTTCTTGATGATGAATTTGTCAGTCATCTCTTCACTTCCTAAGCCGGCAATCTCTCTTGTGATAAGAGCAAGCCTAGAGTACATTTCAGCGACACCTTCACAATCCTTCATCTTGAACTTGTCAAGCTGACTTTGAAGCACATCCAACTTGGATTCCTTGACGGAGTCGGTACCCTCGTGCATATCAATCAAAGTATCCCAAATTTCATTTGCATTCTCAAGATGGCTGATTTTGTTGAATTCTTCGGGGCACAATCCGTTGAAGAGGATATCACAAGCTTGAGCATTGTATTGTAGCATCTTCAACTCTTCTGTAGTAGCTTCACGGTTCGGTTCTCTCCCATCGAAGAATTCACCTTGCAAGCCAATACACACAATAGCCCAAACGACGGGGCTATGTCCAAGAATATGCATTTTCATCTTATGCTTCCAACTAGCAAAATTTGTACCATCAAAGTAAGGACCTCTACGGTGGTAATTTCCCTTGCAAGACGCCATACTCTCCTAGGTTGTGAAACCAAGCCTATGACCACCAAAAGCTATGGAGATCAAGGAAAATGGAGACCAAAGCTCTAATACCACTAGTAGGATCAAAAGTATGTCTAGAGGGGGGATGATTAGACTACTTGACCAAATAAAAATATATCCTTTTCCCAATTTTAGTTCTTGGCAGATTTTAGCAACTTAGCATGGTTCAAGCAATATTAACACAATTCAAGCAAGCATGCAACGAGTATATGAGCAACGGAAAGTAAAGCATGCAACTTGCAAGAATGTAAAGGGAAGGGTTTGGAGAGTGCAAACGCAATAGGAGACACGGATGTTTTTGTCATGGTTCCGATAGGTGGTGCTATCGTACATCCACGTTGATGGAGACTTCAACCCACAAAGGGTAACGGCTGCACGAGTCCAAGGAGGGCTCCACCCACGAAGGGTCCACGAAGAAGCAACCTTGTCTATCCCACCATGGCCATCGCCCACGAAGGACTTGCCTCACTAGGGGTAGATCTTCACGAAGTAGGCGATCTCCTTGCCCTTACAAACTCCTTGGTTCAACTCCACAATCTTGTCGGAGGCTCCCAAGTGACACCTAGACAATCTAGGAGACACCACTCTCCAAGAAGTAACAAATGGTGTGTTGATGATGAACTCCTTGCTCTTGTGCTTCAAATGATAGTCTCCCCAACACTCAACTCTCTCTCACAGGATTTGGATTTGGTGGAAATAAGATTTGAGTGGAAAGCAACTTGGGAAGGCTAGAGATCAAGATTCATATGGTAGGAATGGAATATCTTGGTCTCAACACAAGTGTAGGTGGTTCCTTCTCAGAAAATGTATATTGGAAGTGTAGGCATGTTCTGATGGCTCTCTCCATGAATGAAGAGTGGGTGGGGGTATATATAGCCTCCACATAAAATCTAACCGTTACACACAACTTACCAATCTCGGTGGGACCGAATCGTTAAACTCGGTCGGACCGATTCAACAAATGATGTGACCGTTAGGATTTTCGGTGGGACCGACATGCATCTTGGTAGGACCGATATGGTTAGGGTTAGGGCATAATGTAATCTCAGTGAGACCGATTACACAAACTCAGTGAGACCGATTTTGGTAATGGACACACAGAGGGTTGGTCAGGCAGACTCGGTGGGACTGATTCACTCATCTCGGTAAGACCGAAATGTTACGAAAAGGAAACAAAGAGTTTGCATTGTAATCTCGGTGGGACCAACCGCTCATCTCGGTTTGACTGAAACATTACGAATGGAAACAAAGAGATTACAACCCCATCTCGGTGAGACCAAGATCCCTATTGGTGAGTCCGATTTGCCTAGGGTTTGTGGCAATGGCTATGACATCTGAACTCGGTGGCGCCGGATAGAAAGAATCGGTGGGGCCGAGTTGGACTTTTGGTTTAGGTCATATGTGGATATGACAAAGTAGTTGAGGGCTTTGGAGCATATCACTAAGCACTTTGAGCAAGAAAGCCGTTAAGCAACACCTCATCCCTCCTTGATAATATTGGCTTTTCCTGTAGACTCAATGTGATCTTGGATCACTAAAATAGAAAATGTAGAGTCTTGTTCTTTGAGATTGAGACAATCCTTTTGTCCTTAGCATTTTGAGGGATCCACTTTTCTCATCCATGCCATGCCAATCATTGAGCTTTCCTGAAATATTTATCTTGAAATAGCATTAGCTCAATGAGATATATGTTGTTAGGAATTACCAAAACCACCTAGGGATAGTTGCACTTTCACTAAGGCCCCCGGGTCTTATTTTCATCATATTTTCCTTTGCGATCTATTTTCTCTTGCATTTATTTTCAGATCTATTAAACCAAATATACAAAAATACCTTGCTTCAATTTGTTTGTTCCGTGATCTATTTATCCTATCTACAAATTTACCTCACGTCCTTTGCCTATCTTGAGGCGCCGTACCCTGGATGGGATTGACAACCCCTTTAACACGTCAGGTTGCGAGGTGTCATTCTTTGTGTGCAGGGGCTGTTTATGTTGTGTTGCTTGGTTGTCCTACTGGTTCAATAACCTTGGTTTCATATCTCAGGTTAATACCTACCGCCGTTGTGCTGCATCATCCCTTCCTCTTTGGGGAAATACCGGTGTAGCTTCAAGCGACATCATCCGTCCATAAGGACTCTAATGAGGTGGCATCCGTCAATAATTGGATCAAGAACTAGGGCGGCCGAACCCCCGTGACGGATACTGGTTGGGTGATCCCTGCGATTAAAGGTGATCGAACAGGCTGACCACGGGTTAAACTAGGGGTCGACATGTGATAATCCCCAAGTGTAGGGAATCATCGTAGCAATTCCCAAAGGTGGAAGTGATAAGTATGGAGTGTTGAACCCACAAGGAGCTAAAGGCAAGATCAACATTCTCTCAAGTCCTATGTGCCACTGATACGACTCTATGTACACCGAATGCTCGCTTCCAACTAGAAACGAGAAATAAAACTACGTTGTGGGTATGAGAAGGATAACTTTGCATGATATAGGAGAGCTAAAATATAAAAGTAGGTGATGTTATCATAGAGTTAGAATATATTACTTAAGTATTATAAATGGCGAGTGTGGAATAATGATGGGTCGGTGTGCGGAATTGTCCTAGGCAATTATTAACAAGACCGATAATCACTATTGCAATTTCATATGAGGGAGAGGCATAAGCTAACATACTTTCTCTTCTTTGCTCATATGCACTTATGATTGGAACTCTAGCAAGCATCGGCAACTACTAAAGATCATTAAGGTAAAACCAACCATAGCATTAACATATCAAGTCCCCTTTATCCCATACGCAACAACCCCCTTACTCGGGTTTATGTTTCTGTCACTCAAGCAACCCGCTATAAGCGAATCATGAACGTATTGCAACACCCTACAGCGGGAATCCCTCACAATTGCGCGACACAGAGGGCACAATAGGACAACACCAAAATAAAACATACAACTCATACCAATTTAGATCATCAATCAACCCAAAGACAAAGGATATCTACTCAAGACATCATAGAATGGCAACACATCATGGGATCATAATATGTGGCATAAAGCACCATGTTTAAGTAGGGATTACAGCGGGGTGCGGGAGAGTGGACCACGTAAAAGAGATGAGGATGGCGATGTTGATGAAGACGATCACCACGGTGATGATTCCCCTCCCGATGGTACTCCGGCGCCACCGAGAGAGACGAGGAGAGGTTCTCCCCCTTGTGCTTCCTCCTCCATGGCCTCCCCCTGGTTGGGAAGAGGTTCTCCCTCTGGTCCTTGGCCTTCATGGCAATGATGGCCCCTTCGAGATCCTTCCCCATGGCCTCCAGTGATGATGGCCCCCTCCGGCAGGGTGCCAGAGAGGGCCTAGATTGATTTCTCATGGCTACAGAGGCTTGCAACGGTGGAACTTCCGATCTAGGTTGTTTTCTGGAGGTTTGGGTATTTATAGGAGAGATTGGCGCCGAGAACAAATCAGGGGGGCCATGGAAAGTCCATGAGGCATAGGGGCGTGACCCAGGGGGTGGGGGAGCCCTCCACCCTCATGGGGCCCACGGGACTCCCCTCTGGTAACTTTTTGTTCAAGTGTTTTTATATTTTCCAGAATTAATCTCCATTGATTTTCAGCATATTCCGAGAACTTTTATTTCTGCACAAAAACAACACCATGGTAGTTCTGCTGAAAATAGCATCTGTCCGGGTTAGTTCTAATCAAATCATACGAAAATCATATAAAACTATTATAAACATAGCATGAATACTTCATAAATTATAGATACGTCGGAGACGCATCAACATCCCCAAGATTAATTCCTACTCGTCCTCGAGTAGGTAAATGATAGAAGAAATAATTTATGAAGTGTGAATGCTAGCAAGTGCTTAAGTTTGATCAATGATAGTTTCAATCACTTTTTCTAGCATCATTATATATCCTAACAGTAGCTCAACTCATAAAACTTCTCATGATCAAGTAAAAAGCTATTCACATGTTAAAGTATAGATCATAATTTTCTTGAAAACTAACAAACCATGCTCTTAGTCATCAACCAATTGCAATTCATCTTATTTTCGGGAAAGGTCTATGTAACAGCTTTGATTCAGCAAACTCCACATTCTTAACTATCATTTAATCTTTCACAGTTGCTAACACTCATGTGATATTTATGGTTTCAAAGTTTCAATCGGACATAGATAAAGATAGGGGCTTCTAGTTTCGCCTCCCAACCTTTTACCTCAAGGGTAATGTCAACAATAATAATTTATGATACTGAGTCTGGCGCAACACAATGGAGCTAGACGGAGATGGCGACTCCCACCTCCCCACCCCCCATGGCGACTCCCATGGCGACTTCGGCCTTCGGCTCTAGTTGCCCCTCACGGCGCCCCCAATGGACGGCCTCCTCCATTGGGATTTCTCCCCCGGCCTCAAGGTCGAGGATCAGGTGCGTAAACGTTTTGGAGCTATGGTCCATTTCGTCCTCAACCCTAACTCCAAGGAATTCTTCCTTGAAGTTTCTTTCTCCTAGGCTTATTTTCCTCTCTCGGTTGAATCGGTGGGATTGGCCTTACAATCCTGTATTGGAGGTCTCAGTGATGGTTTCAATGTGCTACGTCTGGGTGACCGCCGTTTTCGATTCTCGGTGGCTTCCAATCGTGTGGGACATTTTATCTTTGGCCTACGAGATCGCATCTGGCCGGACTTCATATGTCACTTCCATCTTCACCGAGGTGCACATTCTAGGCCTCCGATTGTTGGTTGGCATGTGGATACTGAGCTCAAGGGATTGGCATCTTCGCCTGGTCTGGCAATTAAATCCAGGTGGCTCTCTTCCAAAGATGATATTGATCCTACATCGCTAACGGTTTTTCATAAATTGGGGTTGTTCTCCTCGCCAACGGTGACACATTCCGGTGCCGACCCCCCACCGAAGATTTCTCATGGAAGTTTATCGGGGCCGGATTTTCAGCAGCAGTCTTATCCTTTCCGTATTGGGGGCATCATTATACCGAATCTGACCGGATGTCATGTCACGCTCCCATCCTTCCGTGGGCATCATTTCTTCCAAGGTTTGTGGGATGATATTCCTGATGAAACACTTTTCCATATTCTTGATGGTTGGCAAGCTAGATATGATGACGATTCTGTCAAGTTAATGGTGGATGTCTCTAGTATACCTACTAAGGAGTATATTTATGAACGGCTTAAGCATTGCTCTCGTTGTGATAGGTTTGGTCATTCACCTTCATCTTGCACTGGTATCTCTTGTCAAAGGTGTGGGGATGAGTCTGGAAATTGTTTGTGTTGTTCCTCTGATTCACTACAGTCAGCTGATCCGTCCCGGTCACGTCATGAGCCATGCATAATGGGCCGCTCTACACCGATATTGACGTGCTTGGCCTGCTCATCTGCTGGACACCGGACCACCAACTGCCCTGGGCTTCGTCGATGCCCTCTTTGCCATCACCTGGGCCATAGGGCCCATAGGCCCAACCTTTGTTGCTGGTTGCCTAAAGTGCATTGGACACATACTAGATTGCTTGCAACTGCTTCTGATGAGATCCTAGCTAGGAAAATCCCGCTATCTTCTATGGCAGATAATCCTAAGGATTTTGGTATGGCCCGTACTATTCGGGATACGCAGGTACACAAGGTTTGGGTTCGGAAACAGAATATCTCATGCCCATCGAATGTGGCCTCCTCCCATTGCTTGTCGATACGACTCCCTCCGCCTCGTGTAGTTAATTCCGCCTGCCAGAATCACCAATCGACTACAGAGGCGCCTACCTCGAGCACGCCACCATTGCCACCTACACCAAAAACCACCATCGACTCCTCGCCGCTAGTGGTTCCTGCCCCTGATCTTTGCCGATGGATTGCTACTATGCCGAACTTCCCGGTGCGCTCGTTCGACTTTGCTCCGGTGGGATCGACTTTCGACAGAGGCCCAACTCACTGTGTTCGGCGCTATGTCATGGTGGTGGATGATCCTCCGCACAACCATGATAGGTATTCCATCGTCTCCGTTGATCCCCCCGTTCCTGATCATCAGAAGGAGTTTTGGATGGCTAAAGTTTGCCGCATTATCGTTGCTGATCTAGAGTATGAGTTACTTGATGATTTCATTTATCCGCTTGGTATTGGGTGTGTGGTTTTTGCGGATATGGAGAGCAGAGATGCAACGATTAGAGAGGGGCCGCATGCCCTGACTGATGATTCCACCTTCTCTTTAGTTCCGCATGATGAAGGTCTTAATATGCGCATGCCTGTATTTGAATATGAAGTCTGGATAATGCTTCTTGGATTATCAGCTTGAGCATTACATTCATAAGGCTGTTTCTAACTTTGGCAAATTGCTGGTTTGGTCGCGCCCTGGATAGAATAAAGCCCGCGTTCTTGTTAAATGCCATATCAAAGATGTTGCTGAAGTTCCACACAGCCTGTTGGTTACTCGTGTGGGTCTACTGCCTGGACTTGGCCGTTCTTGGTCAGTCCCTATCTATGTCCTCAATGGCAGAAACACAATCCCGGGTTTGATTGGCACTGAGGAAGCTCCTCCTCTCCTTAATGCTTCCCCGCATCCGTATCAGCTCCCGTTCTATACTGGTATGCAGCAGGCCAGGATCGATGAGATGGCTACATAGGAGGCGATGAATGAAGCTGCTTGGAATCCACCTGCACAGGAGCAAGAACAGCTTCAGGAGAATGGGTGGCAGGCATGGCCAGTTATTCCCCCACTGTATTCAGGTTTTAGTTTCAGAACTTTTTTTTCAGTACGATGGGCCGTCTTTGATGGATGGTGTTGACCCTGAGCATAACATTCATGACAATCTGTCTGATGTCTGGGCATCTGATGAGGAGATACAGCAGGTTGAAGCTTTGGCAAACGGTTTTGTCCTTGGGAACCCTTTGGCGCGCTCTGTTTTCTTCAGAGCTGGTGGCGGTTCAGTTAATCTTCTCTTTGCTCTCAATCAGGACTTTCTGCTCTGGTTTGGAGGTATGCTTAAGCACATTTACACCCGGGCCTTACCTGATGTACAGTCGGTGACTGTTATGCTCCCTCTTAACCCCTTCAGGGCCATTCAGAACAGCCTGAAGTATGTCTGCGCTGTGTGGTTATCCAATATGCTGCCTGAGCAGGATTTTCTCTCTGTGATCTTTGGTGTTAACTTTCAGATGGGTGCCAGCATTCTTCCACGCAACTTCCTGCATGAGGACATGCCTGGCATGGATGATGTGCTTGATGAGGAGTGGATATTAGCCGCTCGACCCCCTGGATTTAAGGCCATCACGACGAATTTGTTTTCTGATACTGACTCTCAGTCAGTGGCTACTGTGCCTGTTCATGGGATTGCTCTCTAGACGCTTGCCTCTTCATCCCTCTTTGCGGTCACCAGTTCACGCAAGGCCAGTGTGCCGCTCGACACCATCGCGGTCAGGAGGAGCACCAGGTCAACCAAGTACTATGGCTTCAAGGTCAACCAGGCTACTGACACCAAGCAGACAAAATCGAAGGTGAGAGCTCGTGCTTTGCCCTCTGTTATGGCCATTTCTATGGCTGCTGATCCTGCTCAGGTGGCTTCTGCTTCGTGCCCACCTCCTACCTCCATTGAAGAAATCCAACAGGTGGGTGGCCGCTGTGGGATCGCTCTTGACGAGCTTTCTATGGAGAAGCTGCTGGATGGCCAACAGATGGCACCTTCTACTGAGGACTGAGCTTCTCGGCCGTCATGAATAAATCTTGGAACGTGTTGTCGTGGAATGTCAGAGGCATAAACTCTGACGATGAACTTTTGGCTCTGTGAAATGCGATTGATACTAGCGGTTGTTCAGTTTTATGCATCCAAGAAACTAAGCGTGAATCGTTTGATCTAGCTTTTATTAAAACTTCATGTCCTAAGCGCTTTGATAAGTTTGCGTTTGCTCCATCCATGGGTGCCTTGGGTGGAATTCTCACAGTCTGGAATAGCTCTCTGTTTGTGGGCTCGCCGTGGTTGATTGAATCCTTTGCTGTGGGTGTTTCTTTTATTTCCACTCAATCGAATGAAGCCTGGAATTTAGTCAATGTTTATGGTCCTTTCTCTGGACAGCGTCAGGTGGATTTTAGTTCTTGTTTCTTTGATCTCAATATACTTAGCAATGAAAATTGGTTGATTTTGGGGGATTTCAGTTTCATTCGCTCCCCGACTAACAGAAACAAACCTGGTGGAGATGCTGCTGATATGCTCCTATTCAATGAATTCATTCGTGCGCAGTCTCTGATGGAACTACCTGTCAAGGGCCAATCGTTTACTTGGAGTAACATGCAAGATGATCCCCTGCTTGAACAGCTCGACTAGTTCTTCTCGTCGTCTAATTGGACCACCGTCTTCCCAAACATGATGGTCTTACCCCTTGGCAAGCCTGTTTCTGACCACGTCCCTTGTGTTGTGACCATTGATTCAAAAATCCCCAGGTCCAAGCTCTTCCGGTTTGAAAACTACTGGATCATGCACGAGGGCTTCTCTGATGTGGTCGCACGTTCCTGGTCCAAACTGTGTCACGCTCCAAACTCTGTTGCAATTATCTGAAAAAAGATGAAAAACCTGCGATATGATCTTAAGAGTTGGAGCCGTGGTATCTCCAAATTGAAAATCATGATCCAAAACAGTAATGAAGCTCTCGTGCAGCTGGATAACCTCAAGGATAAATGGGCACTATCCATACAGGAAAAAAAATTAGACGCATCCTGAAATTACATCTAAATATGCTGTTGAAATATCAGAATGAATATTGGAGGAAACGATGCACTGTCAGATATTTCAGATTTGCGGATGAAAATACAAAACTTTTTCATTCCCTTGCGACTGAGAGGTTTAGGCACAACTCGATCGCTAACTTACGGGACGATGACGTGGTTGTCAGTGATCATATCGGCAAAGAAGGGGTTTTGTAAAAAACATATAAGGAACGTTTGGGCTCTTCCAAACCTACTACCATGCATTTCAATCTCCCCCGGATCATCAGACGTATTCCTGGTCTTGATGAGTTGTCCTTGCCTTTCTCTAAGGAGGAGATTGATGCGGTGATAAAAGAAATGTCGACTGACCGAGACCCGGGCCCTGATGGTTTTAATGGATGTTTTCTCAAGAGTTGCTGGCCGATCATTAAAGATGACTTCTATAAAATGTGTTAGGATTTCCATGACGGCAACCTTGATATCACCGGCATTAGTGAGGGGTTTATTACCCTGATACCAAAGACCTCATCTCCTGAAACTGCCAATGATTACAGGCCTATAACCCTGCTGAATTGCTATCTGAAAATTGTCACCAAAATCTTGGCCAACCGTCTGCAGAAAGTTATCTTGAAGATCATCCATAGGAACCAATATGGTTTCATCAAGGGTAGAACCATCCAAGACTGCCTTGCTTGGTCGTTTGAATACATCCACCAATGCCAGAGGTCGTCGCATGAGATTATGCTGCTAAAACTTGATTTCGCCAAAGCCTTTGACACCATAGAACATGCCCCAATGATGGAGATCATGAGACACATGGGTTTTGATGACAAGTGGCTGGGTTGGATGGAAACTATTTTCAGTTTTGGTGTGTCCTCTGTCTTACTAAATGGGGTTCCTGGCAGATAATTTCAGTGTAAATGCGGGGTGCGGCAAGGCGACCCCCTCTCTCCACTGATTTTTGTCCTCGCCGCTGATCTTCTCCAAGCTGCGGTCAATGATGCTTTTGCTCGTGGATTGATTGATCTGCCCATCCCACGCAATCGCGACGGGGATTATCCGGTGGTGCAGTACACAGACGATACCATTCTGGTAATGCCAGCCTGCCCTGATCAAGCTGCCCGAATGAAAACAATCCTTCAGGATTATGCTACATCAGTCGGCCTGAAAATCAATTTTCACAAGTCCACACTTGTTCCCATTAACCTTGATCCGCAGCGCATGCTGGAATTGGCAGATATCTTCGGCTGCTCGGTAGGCTCAATGTCGTTCACATATCTTGGCCTACCCATGGGCACGACCAGGCCGACGTTGCTTGAACTCATGCCATTGGTGCATGGGGTGGAAAGGAATATGTCCACGGCTCTGGCTTTGATGTCATCGGGGGCCAAGCTCACTTTGGTCAATTCTGCAGTCACTCGATGTTAATCTATGCCATGTGCACGAGCAAGCTGCACCCAAAAGTGATTGAGCACCTTAACAAGCTGTGCAAGTACTATCTTTGGGCAAAGAACTCTGATGATGGGGTCAAAAATATATCCCTTGCTGCCTGGGAATTGGCCTGTAGGCCCAAAAGCAAAGGGGGGCGTGGGGTCATCGATATCAAAACCCAGAATGTTGCCCTCCTTCTGAAACACCGGTTTAAGTTTTACAACCACCATGATGTCCCCTGGGTGACTTTGATCTGGGATACCTACTACACACGCATAATTCCTCATGCGGTTGAACCGGTGGGCTCTTTCTGGTGGCGCGGTGTAATGCAGCTCAGTGATGTGTTCCGTGGGGTCACCAAGGTCATTCTGGGCAACGGCTCCTCCTCCCTGTTCTGGAAAGATGCATGGTTCGATGATCGTGGCGTCTTGCTTATGGAGATCTTCCCCAGAGCTTTCTCTTTCTGCTTGAATGAAGACGAGCCCGTGGTTAATATGCTCACTGCTACGGACCCAAGCTTGATCTTCCACCTGCCGCTTTCCACACAAGCTAGAGAGGAGGTCAGGGAAATCCAACAAGGATCCATGCATGTCCTTCTTGATAGAGAGTGCAATGACACCTGGGTTTACAACCTTGGTGGGTCTTTCTCATCCAAGAGATATTACGATCACTACTTCAGGGATACAGTAGCTGATATGGCCTTTGGCTGGCCGTGGAAGGCTAAGTGCCCGATTAAGTTTAAAATGTTTGGTTGGCTGCTGATGGTTGGCCGACTAAATACCAGAAATATGCTAAAACACCGGCATTTTGTCGTGGCTGGAAACAATTACACGTGCATACTCTGTCAGAACCCTCCTGAGGAGACGGTTGAGCATCTCTTCTTCAATTTCCCATTTAGTCAACAATGCTGGGGCAAGGTTGGCGTGCTCTGGCCAAGCTCTGGGAATAGACTCACTCTGCTGCATGCTGGCAGGGAGAGTTGGAGGCCACCGTTGTTTATGGACATTTTCTTACTGGCTGCTTGGAGCCTGTGGAAGGAGAGAAACAATGTACACTTCAGGGGGATTCCACACTCTTTCGGTTCATGGTTGGCTAGGTTTAAAGATCTTTTAGTGTTGTTGGTTCACAATTGCAAGGAGGACCTACGTCCTTCCCTAGACACTTATATACAAAGCTTGTAACCGCTGTTTAGGTGGAACCCTAGAACACATGGCCGGGGGGCCTTACAACCCACTTGTAACAATGTTGTAACTGGTTCCTTGTGAGTAATACAAAGTTAGTGGGAGCCTCTCCCACTGTCGTGCTTTTAAAAAACAATAATAATTTATGAAAACCTTCATCCAAGTGGATATATATATATCTGGATCGCTCCAACACAAAGTGCTTGCCAAAGGAAAAAGTGTAAAAAGGAAAGGTGATGATCACCATGACTCTTGTATAAGGGTAGAAGATAAAAGTAAAAGATAGGCCCTTTGCAGAGGGAAGGAGAGGTTGCCATGCGCTTTAAGATTGGATGCACAAAATCTTAATGCAAAATAATGTCACTTTATATTGCTGCTTTTGATGAAGACCTTTATTATGTAGTCCGTCGCTTTTATTTCTTCCCTATCACAAGTTTGTATAAAGCTTATTTTCTTCACACTAATAGATCATACATATTCAGAGAGAAATTTTTATTGCTTGCACCGATGACAACTTACTTGAAGGATCTTACTCAATCCATAGGTAGGTATGGTGGACTCTCATGGAAAAACTGGTTTAGGGGATGTTTGGAAGCACAAGTAGTATCTCTACTTGGTGCAAAGAATTTGGCTAGCATGAGAGGGAAAGGCAAGCTCAATATGTTGGATGATCCAAGACAATATAATGTTTCGGATATAGGAAAACATAACCCACTAAGTTGTCTTCCTTGTCCAACATCAACCTTTTAGCATGTCATATTTTAATGAGTGCTCACAATTACAAAAGATGTCCAAGATAGTATATTTATATGTGAAATCTCTCTTCCTTCAATATTCATTCATGAATTGTTCAAGTGACCAATTCTGCTTTTGCTAACTTTCAATAAATTTACCACCTATACTTATTATGTGTGAAGTCATTACTCCCCATGGTATAAGCATATGAAACATATCTAAATTCAGATTTATTATATTCAATTCATTCAACCATTTACTCATAGAATATACGTGAAGCACGTGAGTAAATGACAAACTACTCCCAAAAGATATAAGTGAAGAACACTGAGTAGTCTAATAATTAACTAGCCATGGGAGGATTCTTTTTCATTCAAGATTTCAGATCCAATGATTTTATTCAAACATCAAGTAAAATAGAAAATACACTCCAAGCAAAACCCATATCATGTGGCGAACAAAAATATAGCTCCGAATAAGGTATTGCTGATAGTTTTGAAGACGACAGAGGGGATGCCTTCCGGGGCATCCCCAATCTTAGGCGCATGAGTCTTCCTTGAATATTACCTTGGGGTTCCTTGGGAATCCCCAAGCTTAGGGTCTTTCCACTCCTTATTCTCCTCATATCAATATCTCAGCCAAAACTTGAAAACTTCAATCACACAAAACTTAATGGAACTTCGTGAGATGGGTTAGTATGATAAAGAGTAAACCATTCACTTTGGTACTGTCAAAGACAAGATTCATAATTGTTCTCACACAATGCCTACTATACCATATTATTTCTACAATTTATATTGAGAAATATAAGTCATAGAAACTAGAAAACAAGCAAACTCTGCAACGAAAACAGAATCTGTCAGAAACAGAACAGTCTGTAATGATTTGAACAGTAACCAAACTTCTGCTACTCCAAAAGTTATGAAATAAATTGGTGGACATAGTAATTTATCTATTAATCTTATGCAAAAAGAATCAACTCATAAGAACTCTTCTGTAAAAAATGACAGCTAATCTCGTGAGCGCAAAGTTTCTGTTTTTTACAGCAAGATCACATTAACTTTCACCCAAGTCTTCCCAAAGGTCTTACTTGGCACTTTATTGAAACAAAAGCTATAAACCATGATTACTACGGTAGCTTAATCATGTGAACACACAAAAACAGCAAGGGTAAATATTGGGTTGTCTCCCAACACGCACTTTTCTTTAATGCCTTTTAGCTAGGCATGATGATTTCAATGATGCTCACATAAAAGATAAGAATTGGAACATAAAGAGAGCATCATGAAGAATATGACTAGCACATTTAAACCTAACCCACTTCCTATGCCTAAGGATTTTGTGAGCACACAATTTATAGGAACAAGAATCAACTAGCATAGGAAGGCAAAACAATTATAACTTCAAAACTTTAAGCGCATAGAGAGGAAACTTGGTATTGTTGCAACTCCAACAAGCATATATTCCTCCCTCATAATAATTTTCAGTAGCATCATGAATTAATTCAACAATATAAACATCACATAAAGCATTCTTTTCATGATCTACAACCATAGAAATTTTACTACTCTCCACATAAGCAAAATTCTTCTCATTAGGAATAGTGGGAGCAAACTCAACAAAATAACTGTCATGTGAGGCACAATCCAATTGAAAATTAAAATGATGATGGCAAGTTTCATGGTTAACATATTCCCTTATAGCATACATGTCATCATAGGTAAAAACCTTGTTCTCATAATCAATTCGAACCTCTTACAAAATAGTGGAATCATTACTTACTAAAGTCAAGACCTCTCCAAATCCACTTTCATAAATATCACACTAATATTCAACACCCTCCAAAATAGTGGGATCGTTACTTCCTAAAGTTGACACTCTTCCAAACCCACTTTCGATGATAGTATTATTCATACTCCAAAAGATATAAGTGAAGTTCATGGAGCATTCTATGATTAATACAGACTAACCAATATCCAAGCTCAAAATATATAAGTGAAGCACAGGAAGCATTCTATAAAACCATACTCAAAAGATTTAAGTGAAGCACAAAGAGCATTCCATAAGATCATATTCAAAAGATATAAGTGAAGCACATGAAGAATTCTATAAATCAAGGAAGGGCTATCTCATACTAGCATGGTTCTTAAAGAAAAAGAAAAACACAAAGGACACAAATCATGTGAACAAAACAAAATCGAGATATACCGATAATTGTTGAAGAAGAAAGATGGGATGCCAACCGGGGAATCCCCAGGCTTAGATGCTTGAGTATCCTCAAAATATTTACTTGGGGTGCCTTGGGCATCCCTATGCTTGAACTATTGACTCTCTTTATTCTTCTCACGTCGGTAACTCCTCGTTCTTCGAACACTTCATCCACACAGAACTTAACAACAACTTTGTGAGATCCGTTAGTATAATAAAGCAAGTCACTACCTTTATGTACTGTTGCAAAATCATTCCAATTTAATATTAGCACTATATCTACTGTATTCGAACTTCATCATGGTTCATACCCCCCGATACTACCCATAGATTCGTCAAAATAAGTGTACAACACATAGAAAACAGAATCTGTCAAAAATAGGACAGTCTGTAGTAATCTTGAAATTTCGTATACTTCTGTAACTCCAAAAATTCTAAAAAAAATACGAAAATTTAAAAATTTGTACAGAAGTAATTTGCAAAAAGTTTCAGACCCATTTGACTTTCCAGTAAAAAATGTAAAACCAAATCATCCTAAAACCAAAGCTTGGCACATTATTTTTATAAGACAATGGATATATACAAGGGGTTAATTATTTTCAGAGAAACTTCCATGAAAAATTCTACATTGCTTCCATGAGCATGAACACAAGTGTTCAAGGTCGACCCTCACTTCTCCAATGCATAACCTTCCAATCACTTCTCTTTTTTTGAAAAACTTTTTAGGCATAATAGGCAAGTGAATCTTTTTGTATTTTCATTCTTTTATTTTTTTTGTATGTTTCACCCACAACTAAACAGAAACAAAAGAGAAAACAAAATCTACTTAGTGAAGAAAGCAAACAAGCATACACGAAAATATCAACCCCACGCTACTGCTCCCCGGCAACGGCGCCAGAAAAGAGCTTGATAATCCCCAAGTGCAGGGAATCACCGTAGCAATTCCCAAAGGTGGAAGTGATAAGTATGGAGTGTCGAACCCACAAGGAGCTAAAGGAAAGATCAATATTCTCTCAAGTCCTATCTACCACTGATATGACTCTACGTACACCGAACATTTGCTTCCAACTAGAAACGAGAAATAAAACTACGTTGTGGATATGAGAAGGATAACTTTGCATGATATCGGAGAGCTAAAATATAAAAGTAGGTGCTGTTATCATAGAGTTAGAATATATTAATTAATTATTAAGAATAGCGAGTGTGGAATAATGATGGGTCGGGGTGCGGAATTGTCCTAGGCAATTATTAACAAGACCGGTAATCACTATTGCAATTTCATATGAGGGAGAGGCATAAGCTAACATACTTTCTCTTCTTGGACCATATGCACTTATGATTGGAACTCAAGCAAGCATCTGCAACTACTAAAGATCAGTAAGGTAAAACCCAACCATAGCATTAACATATCAAGTCCCCTTTATCCCATAAGCAACAACCCCCTTACTCGGGTTTATGCTTCTGTCACTCAAGCAACCCACTATTAGCAAATCATGATCGTATTGCAACACCCTTCAGCGGGAATCCCTCACGCTTGCGTGACACGGAGGGCACAATAGGACAGCACCAAAATAAAACATACAACTCATACCAATCTAGATCATGAATCAACCCAAAGACAAATGATATCTACTCAAAACATCATATGATGGCAACACATCATGGGATCATAATATGTGGCATAAAGCACCATGTTCAAGTAGGGATTACAGCGGGGTGCGGGAGAGTGGACCGCATAAAAGAGATGAGGATGGTGATGATGATGGTGATGTTGATGAAGACGATCAACGTCGGCGATGATTCCCCTCCCGATGGCACTCCGGCCCCACCGAGAGAGAGGAGGAGAGGTTCTACCCCTTGTGCTTCCTCCTCCATGGCCTCCCCCTGGTTGGGGAGAGGTTCTCCCTCTGGTCCTTGGCCTTCATGCCGATGATGGCTCCTCCGAGATCCTTCCCCATGGCATTCGGTGATGATGGCCCCCTCCGGCAGGGTGCCAAAGAGGGCCTAGATTGAATTCTCGTGGCTACAGAGGCTTGCAGTGGCGGAACTTTCAATTTAGGTTATTTTCTGGAGGTTTGGGTATTTATAGGAGATATTGGTGTCGAGAACAAGTCAGGGGGCCCCACGGAAAGCCCACGAGGCACAGTGGCGCGCCCCAAGGGGGTGGGGGCGCCCTCCACCCTCATGGGGCCCACGAGACTCCCCTCCGGTAACTTTTCGTTCCAGTATTTTTTATATTTTCCAAAAAAAATCTTCGTTGATTTTCAACGTATTCAGAGAACTTTTATTTCTGCACAAAAACAACACCATGGTAGTTCTGCTGAAAACACTGTCTGTTCGGGTTAGTTCTAATCAAATCATACCAAAATCATGTAAAACTATTGTAAAAATGGCATGAATACTTCATAAATTATAGATACGTTGGAGGCGTATCAATAGTCTACCGCATAGACGTCTCGTAGTGCGCGCTTGCACTCCCTTTTGGGGATATGAGTGACATATATCATGTTCACTGT
>NC_057813.1:122866296-122957059 GCF_018294505.1 Triticum aestivum | reverse complement strand
GGGGGGGGACTGCTTCTGGCCCTCGGTGTTTGGCTGACGGGGCTCGTCATCGTCTTCGCTTGGAGGCCCTTTTCGACCTGTTTGAAAACCCAACAATTCCTGTTGGTATGGTTTGCAGGCTTATCGGGTGTGCCATGAATCTGACAGGGCCTCTCGAGGATTTTATCTAAGCTGGATGGCCCGTCTTTATTGCCTTTGAAAGGTTTCTTCCGCTGACCGGACTTAGGACCGCTGAATCCACATTGGCTGCCGTATCGTCTGCATCATTGTTGTTGTTCTGACGTTTGTTTTTATTGCGGCGAGGTTTACCATTGCCGCCCCGCGCGTCGGAGGTGCCGGGGTCACCTGAGCTGTTGCTTTTACGAGCCAACCAGCTGTCTTCACCCTCACAGAAGCAGGTCATGAGTGTTGTTAAGGCTGCCATAGTCTTCGGCTTTTCCTGCCCAAGGTGCCGGGCGAGCCATTCCTCTGGGACAATAAGTCTTTGTCACCGAGGCTAACCTCCTCTTCGGATTCTGGCATATAGTTGTTGTCCTCCGCATCTTTGTTGTCAGCGTGTCCGGGGCTATATTCACCCTCTTCCCTTTCGTCCTGTTCGGACGTGGGCTCGACGGGGTATTCGGGATCTTCGGCATCATCCGGAGTCTCATTATCTCCGGTGCCGGTATTGCTGTCCTTAGCCCGACGCGACCATGAGCGGCGCCGCTGACGTCGGCACTTTGGCGGTTTATAGATGGGTTTGTCCTCATCTGGGCTCAGGTTATCCTCGTCATTCATGTACACATCGTAGGTTGAGGTGGCCATCCAACGTGCCATGACGGGTGGGACTTGGCTTGGTTCGGCGTCGGCATTGTCGTCCATGCCGTCGATGTCTTCGGACGCATAGTCCAACATGTCGGTTAAGTCCTCCACAGTGGTTATCAAGTGGGTGGTGGGTGGGGCATAAAATTACCTGCTCTCAGCCCCCAGTCCAATCTGGGTACAGTTCGGAGGTGAAGCCTCCGTGATGATGAGAGACTGCATCAATCCCAATGCTTCATCTAAGAGCGGAAGTAGGACCGGAAACTGTGGATCTGCTGGGCTAAGTTCTGCATGGGACGCCTGATCGGACCCGCTGAGTGCGTACCTCGGCAGTTCGGGATTGTTGCCAGGAGCTAAGTCTAAGATTGCATCTGGGTCTTTGGTCGGGAGTTCCACAAGGGGAAGAAGTCCGGCGGGGCTCACGCTCCCATCTTCGGATGATGAGACCTGCCCCGGATCTAAGGCCGAGGTTGGTATGGGCGTTGGCCCCTAGACGGGATCTAACAGGGGATCCGAAGAGTCTTGAAAGCACAAGTGCTCCCTAGGTGGTTTTGGTAATTAATGTCAACATATCTCTTGTTGGACTAACACTTTTATCTAGTATGTTTCAGATAAGTTCAACAATGGAGTGGCATGGACTAAAGGATGTGGGAACTCCTTCAAGATGCTAAGGACAAAGGATTGGCCCAAGCTTCAAGCTCAAGACTCTTCATTTTATATTTTAGTGATCCAAGATCACATTGAGTCTATAGGAAAAGCCAATACTATCAAGGAGGGATGAGGTGTTGCTTAATGAGCCTCTTGCTTCAAGTGCTTAGTGATATGCTCCAAATACCTTCAACTACTTTCCCACTTCCACACATATGTCCTAAACCTAAAGTCAAACTCGGCCCCACTGATTCTTCCTATCCGGCGCCACCGAGTTTGGTCTTAGCCACTTCCACAAACCCTAGGCAAATCGGTCTCACCGATAGGGATCTCGGTCTCATCGAGATGGGATTGTAATCTCTCTATGTATGTCCATTATCAAAATCGGTCTCACCGATTTTGAGCAATCGGTACTACCGAGATTGTAATGCAAACTTTCTGGTTGACTCATTACTAAAATCGGTCCCACCGAGTTTGAGTAATCGGTCCAACCGAGTTTGCCTGACCAACTCTCTGGTTAGCTAATTACCAAAATCGGTCCCACCGAGTTTGTATAATCGGTCTCACTGAGATTACGTTATGCTCTAACCCTAACCGAATCGGTCTTACCGAGTTGCATTTCGGTCCCACCGAAAATCCTAACGGTCACTAAATTTACTAAATCAGTCCGACCGAGTTTGTTGATTCGGTCCCACCGAGTTTGGTAAATTGTGTGTAATGGTTAGATTTTGTGTGGAGGCTATATATACCCCTCAACCTCCTCTTCATTCGTAGAGAGAGCCATCAGAACAAACCTACACTTCCAACTTACTATTTCCGAGAGAGAACTACCTACTCATGTGTTGAGGTCAAGATATTCCATTCCTACCATATGAATCTTGATCTCTAGCCTTCCCCAAGTTGCTTTCCACTCAAATCTTCTTTCCACCAGATCCAAATCCTATGAGAGAGAGTTGAGTGTTGGGGAGACTATCATTTGAAGCACAAGAGCAAGGAGTTCATCATCAACGCACCATTTGTTACTTCTTGGAGAGTGGTGTCTCCTAGATTGGCTAGGTGTCACTTGGGAGCCTTCGACAAGATTGTGGAGTTGAACCAAGAAGTTTGTAAGGGCAAGGAGATCGCCTACTTCGTGAAGATCTATTGCTAGTGAGGCAAGTCCTTTGTGGGCGACGGCGATGGTGGGATAGACAAGGTTGCTTCTTCGTGGACCCTTCGTGGGTGGAGCCCTCCGTGGACTCCCGCAACCGTTACCCTTCGTGGGTTGAAGTCTCCATCAACGTGGATGTACGATAGCACCACGTATCAGAACCACGCCAAAAACATCCGTGTCTCCAATTGTGTTTGAATCCTCCAAAACCCTTCCCTTTACATTCTTGCAAGTTGCATGCTTTACTTTAAGCTGCTCATATACTCTTTGCATGCTTGCTTGATATGTATTGTGAATGTTAAACTTGTGCCTAAACTCCACTTAAACTTTAAAAAGGTTAAAAACTGCAACTTTGGTACTTAGTGTCTAATCACCCCCCCCTCTAGACACCTCTTCTCAAGGTCCTACAAGTCTTCTTGGCAGGGACATGGAGTGGCGGCAGAGGCCGCGAACCCGTCAAAGACTAGGTCTCCTCGGATGTCAGGAACGTAGTTCAGGTTTCCAAACCTAATCCGATGGTCGGGGGCATAACTATCGACCTGCTTGAGGCAGCCGATCGAGTTGGCGCAAAGCACAAAGCCACCAAACACAAAGACCTGCCTAGGAAGAAAGATCTCCTTGCATGCAGCATCATTGTTGATGAAGATGTGAGCCATCGATCCTTCTATTGACGATACATCGAAGCTCTCAATGAAAGCACCAATGTCAGTGTCAAAACCTGCAGATCTCGGGTACATGGGCCCAAGATGTACGTCTGAGGATCAATGGTAACTATGGACAAAGGACACAGTGTTTACCCAGGTTCGGGCCCTCTTGATGGAGGTAAAACCCTACTCCTGCTTGATTATATTTGAGGGTATAGGGGTTACAAGAGTTGATCTACCTCCAGATCGATTTGGCTAACCCTAGATTAGCTAGCCTAGCAATGTTGTCATCCTGCCTACGATCTACCCTCCAGTTTATATAGACACCGGAGGGGCTTAAGGTTGTACAAATTCGGTTTTACAGAAAGGAGTAAGATATCCGGACACCTATACTTGCCATCCACGCATACGGGAGTCCCCACCGGACACGAGAGATAATCTTCAGTCTTGTATCTCGACGGCCCGTCAGTCCGGCCCACATCAATAGACCGGACGCCCGAGGACCCCCTAGTCCAGGACTCCCACAGTGATGAGCTGGGACGAAAGTATCCTTTCTGAAGCATATCATCAAGTTGTTTCTTCAACTCCACTAACTCGGATGAAGGCATCCGGTAATACTTCTTGTATATTGGTGCGGTCCCGGGAACAAGATCAATTGCAAACTCAAGCTCACAATCTGGTGGCATCCCTGGTAGTTCCTCAGGGAATACATCTGCAAACTCACTGACAACAGGAATCAGATCCAACTCTTGAGCTTGAGCTGTGAAGACCATTTCTTTCTTGGGTATGCTTCTTCGAGCAAAGAATTGTGTAGTTTGGCCTTCCCGACTTGTCAATGTGACTTCTCTGGTCGCACAGTTGATGCATACTTGATGTTGGGTCAACTAGTTCATTCCCAGAATAATATCCAACTTGGCAGACTCGATGGCTATCAAAGAGGCTGGGAAAATGACTCCCTCGATGTCAATCTCCAAATTGCAACAGGCCAGATTGCTTTTGAGCATGGATCCCGGGTATTGTACCATCATACTCTTTCCCAAAACCGAGCAAGAAAACTTGTTTTGGGCAACAAAACTCCGTGAAATAAAAGAGTTGGAAGCCCCAGAGTCAAACAAAATTATTGCGTGTATGCTATTAAAAGGAAACATACCAATGACGTCTTCCGGGTTCTCTTGGGCTTCGTCTGCGAAGAGGTGATGGACTTGCCCTTGGATGGTCTTCTGGCCAGGGTAGGGTCCCATGTGGTTGACTTGCGGCTTGAATGGGGCATTTGATTTGCCGCTCTTGGGGCACTATCTGGCGTAATGCCCGGTTTGCCCACAAGAAAAACACGCATTGTTGCACTGACAATCTTCGCGTACCGGGATTGTCACGATATTCTTGACTTGGGTAGTGGTCTTGTTAACATTTTGCTACCAATTCGGCTTGTACTCAACCTGACTCTACTGCCAAGTACGAGCCTTCTGCATTGGTTGTCCATCCTTCTTAGGCTCGAACTTGCATTTATGGTCATTATAGGCAGGCTTAGTGTCCTGAACAAACTTGTACTCCCTTTCTGCAATCAGGCCTTTGTTTACCAGAGTCTGGAAATCCAAAAAATCAAGCATACTGAGGTGTTGATTCAGCCCTCCAAGGAATCTGTCAATCTTTCTTTCTTCGGTGGCCACATCATATAGGGGATAGTGAGCCAAATGGTTGAACTTGCTCAAGTACTCAGTGACGGATAGGTGGCCTTGCGTGAGGGCTAGGAACTCATGCTACTTGACTTTAAGGATACCGGTGGGGATGTGGTACTTGAAAAACTGATCCTTGAAATTATCCCAGGTAATTTCTTCACATGCTGGCCACATCGCTTTAGTGTCGTCCCACCAAATAGTTGCGGCTCCTTCCAGATAGTGGGTTGCAAATGGAACCTTATCACCTTATTTTGTGCGAACAATGTCCAATTTATTTTCAATAGTCGTCAGCCAGTCGGCGGCTTCCATAGGATCAATTACTTGATTGAAACGGGTGGCTTAGTCCTTTGAAAATCTGAGAGCTTGAAGTGATTGCCATGCGAATTACCATTACTTCCCACCATTGCCTGCACACTTTTCAATAGTTCAAGCAAATCGTTGTTTCTTCTTTCTTCGAACATACGCATTATCTGTTCAGTGGTTGGTGGATGAGGTGGTGGAGGCGGTGGTTGCGGATACGGTTCGGGGGAATACCCTGCCTGTCTTGCGAATGACGGACAGGTACATCCTCACCAGGGTGACTGCTGCAGCCTCCTCTCGTCATCATATTTGTTTGTTTTTCCCAATATGAAGCAACCGAGAAGAGCAACATCCAAAAAAGGGGAAGAAAAATCGAATAACAAATCCGAAGGAAAGCGATAAAAACCAGGGCGAATAAAGAAAGTTCCAACATAATTATACATAGACTCGTACATGAAAGGGAACATCATGACATGTACGCATACATAAGAGGAAACATCATGATGGATACGACTACACTCGTACTGACAACCTCGGGTACTCTAGCGATCTACTACTTTGCTGGTCCTGTTGGGTCCTGTCCTGACCTGGACTCGAATCCTAAACTGATGGTGTTAACGGAAACCTCTGGGTTAAAGGTAACATGACGACGCTGCCTCGAGGGCTCTCCCTCAGGGGTGGGTGCTGGATGAGTCTGGAGCATAGGGGCTATGGGAGTAGCGAGAAGTGAATCCCACTCGGTAGGGGTACTATCAGGAGTCACAGAAGAGGTGCCCAAGTCACTCGAAGGAGTAACTAGGGTAGCTAGCGAGCCAGAAGCTGGGGGAATAACAAAGGTAAACCCGATAGAAGGTGGAACGAAACTGGACCTAGTGGCTACCAAAGCGGTGTGGGCACGAGTCAGCTCTCGGGCTAGCTTATGAATTAGCAGATAGCTAGTAGTGATATAGCGGGAAAGGTGGCTTGCGGGACTATCGGCCGCCGGATCAATCATAGAAAAACAGCTACGCCCATCATCGTGCAGGGATGGGTAGTAGTAGAAGCCTGGGTGGGTCTACATCTGGATCTCGTTATAGTGTAACTATGAGAATCTCAAACGCAGCAAACTGAACATCCTGAGAGGGTGTAGAAGCGAAACCACTCCTAGAAGAATGGGTGTAAGTGCTAGATGTCGAACTGGAGCGCATGGTAACCATGGCGTGATACTTGAATACTGAGGCTATTAGGCGCTCCCGGTACACCCGATACACTGGGTCATCACCGTGAGGGTAGAGTCGACGCCATACATGCCGAAGGAGGTGCGTTGAAGTGTACGGTGCCCGCTCCACCTAACACGCATACGGCACTGGAGCCATCTCTCACAACCATTAGTCGGTTAGCAATAATACATCAAATGCATGCAATGCAACAACCAGATGCAAAATTATTGGCACTCAGGACTAACTACCGTTTTACTAATGTGTTTGTGGTCTAGCGTGTCCTACAGTCAGCGCAAACTCTGGTACCAAGCATTGTGGCACCCCGGCTCAGAGCGACCGGTTTACCTTGAATTGCTAGCCCAGAGATCTAGTCTTCTCGCAACACACAACAACTTGGTACAGAAAATAACTGCTTTATTGATGCTAGGCGAAAACATAGTTTGATATTACATCAAATAGCGAGGCCAAGCGGCACATACGGTGCGGCTGAACAATATGTACATTATTTAATGAACATGAAGGGGGGTGAGGGAGTCCTGGATTAGGGGGTATCCGGACAGCCGGACAATATACATTGTCCGGACTATCGAAGCGTGAAGATACAAGACTCAAGACTTCGGCCTGTGTCCGGATGGGACTCTCCTTTGCGTGGAAGACAAGCTTGGCGATCCGGATATTAGATTTCCTTCCTTGTAACCGACTCCATGTAAACCCTAGCCCTCTCCGGTGTCTATATAAACCGGAGAGGATGGTCCTTAAATGGTCGATCACAATGACAATCATACCATCATAGGCTAGCTCTTAGGGTTTAGCCTCTACGATCTCGTGGTAGATCTACTCTTGTACTACTCATACCTTCAATATTAATCAAGCAGGAAGTAGGGTTTTACCTCCATCGAGAGGGCCTGAACCTGGGTAAACATTGTGTCCCTTGCTTCCTGTTACCATCAGCCTAAGATGCACAGATCGGGACCCCCTACCCGAGATCCGCCGGTTTTGACACCAACATTGGTGCTTTCATTGAGAGTTCCTCTGTGTCGTCGCTGTAAGGCTTGATGGCTCGTCTCGTTGTCAAGGACGACATCACCTGGGGAGGAACGCTGGCTGTAGGCCAGATCCTTCGACTTGGCGGCTTCATTATGGCCACCCCACTGGCTGCCGCGCCAACGGTGGCCTCTCGGGTCATCACGCATGACCTTCACATCAATTCGGAGCTTGCCGAACAGATGGATCCGGTAGAGCTCTCCTCTCTTAACGAGCTCCTGGATCACATTGCCGCTTTGGGAGTCGCTATGGACTATGACCGGATCGGGCTTAAACCCGACCAGAGGGACATTAAATCTCCGCCGGCCACCCATGAGATAGCGGTAGTGGAGGAACCACGCACGGGTCGTCCCTCAACTTTGAGGATGAATTATGTCTGGATCACCGAACTCAATAAACCGAACACCTACCCAAAGGGAGACATGACCCGAGTCCCGGACTTAGAGTCGGGCATCGGGCCAAAGAGATTGGGTGATACTCCAGACCTCAGATTGTCGGGCTCGGAACCTTCCGTGCCCACGGGTGTCAGATCGGATCAAAATCTGGATTCAGCCAACGACACTCGCTTGGACTTAAACCGTCTCTCCCGCATCAGACAAGAGTCCCTGGAAATGGTACACCATTACTGGGCCAGATTCCTCCTTGCGCTTAACAAGGTCGAGGACTGCCACGAGGGGGACGTAGTCTCACTTTTCTGCAAAAACTGCACAAACAAAGGACTCCTTAATGCTATAAGCCGCCGTGACATAGCACACTTTGCGGACTTAGCGACCATAGTACAGAAGTACTGTGCGATGGAAAGCGCCTGGAAAACCCAAACAGAATTTTGGGATAGTACGGCCCTCACCAGTACCTTGGTCCGAACTAAACGGCCGAACTCTCGTAAGTCGACCAATTCAATGCCCAAGAAACCAAAACCCGCCCCAGGGCGTGAAACCATATTGGAAGGATGGCTCAATGGGCCATGCAAGCTTCACAGTACGCCGGACGCAACACCAACCCATAGCCTTAGGGCATGTTGGATACTCCGGCAGGTAGCTAAGAGTGGCGAGGACCTCCTCGAGAGCCATAAAGCCGAACAACATCCTGCCAAGGAACACAATACAGTACTAACAGTCTTTGAGACTTTCGCCTCGAACAATAGGCGCAAGCGGGCCCATCGAAGCTCTGCCAAAATATGCCATGTGGCAAAGGTAAATCCATGAAATGACACTGCTATAATTTTCAATGCCAGTGACGAGCCCCAATTCCAGACCATCCGGGCTCCAGCCGCTTTGGTTCTTAGTCCAATAGTGGACGGCTTTCGGCTCACTAAAGTACTCATGGACGGCGGAAGCGGATTAAACCTGATCTACAAAGAAACACTCAAGAAGATGGAAATTGATAAAGGCCGCATTGAGCAAAGCAGCACAACCTTCAGGGGAATTATCCCTAGTCGGGAGGCACGGTGCGCGGGGAAAATCACACTCGTTGTGGTATTCGACACTCTAGAGAATTACAGGTCCGAAGAAATCGTGTTCCAAGTGGCCCCTTTCAGCAGCGGATACCACGCCCTTCTAGGGCGGGACGCGTTTACAAGCTTTCAAGCTATACCCCATTAAGGGTACATGAAGCTTAAAATGCCCGGACCCAATGGAATCATCACTCTAGATAGTGATCCGGACGTCGCACTCCGCGCTGAAAACAAAATCGCAGCACTAGCCTTGGAGGCACTGTTTGAAGCCCTAGCAGCGGAAGAATTAACAATGTTGTGTGCCACCGTGGACAGGGACGACGTGATACTCAACAAACGACCCAATTCCACCTCATTTAAGCCCGCAGATGAGATAGTCAGATTCCAAGTCCACCCTTCGGACCCTACAAAGACAGCCCCCATCGGGACACAGTGTGGCCCCACCATGGATGCCCCACTGTAGGACTTCTTACGCGAGAATTGGGACATCTTTGCCTGGCACCCGTCGGACATGCCGGGCATCCCGCGTGAATTAGCCGAACACAGCCTTAACATACTAAAGGGATACAAACCCGTCAAATAGACCCTAAGGCGATTTTCAGAGCCCAAACGACAAGCCATGGGGGAGGAGCTAGCCAAGCTACTTGAGGCCGGATTCATCAGAGACATCAAACATCCGGATTGGCTGGCAAACCTGGTGATGGTACCAAAGAAGGATAAATCCTGGCGCCTGTGCGTCGACTTCAAAGACCTTAACAAGGCTTGCCCCAAGGATCCCTTTCCCCTCCCTCGCATCGATCAAATCATCGATGCCACAGCAGGACACGACTCGCTGTGTTTCCTTGATGCATACTCGGGATACCATCAAATAAATATGGCAGAGTCCGACCAAGCTGCTACAGCTTTCATAACGCCATATGGCCCCTTATGCTTCAACACTATGGCTTTCGGGCTCAAGAATGCCGGAGCAACCTACCAACGCATGATTCAAACATGCCTGGAAAAACAAATCGGCAAAAACAATGGAGGCATACGTGGACGACATGGTCATACAAACAAGACATGTTGAAACCCTAATAGATGACTTGAGGCTTACGTTCGAAACCTACGAACATACGACATCAAGCTGAATCCGGAGAAATGCGTTTTCGGCGTCCCCTCTGGAAAACTGCTGGGCTTCATCTTTCCAACAGAGGAATTGAAGCTAATCCGGCAAAAATCTGAGCTTTGTCGCAGTTGGCTATACCAACAGACCTCAAACACGTCCAGAAATTAGCTGGATGCGTGGCTGCTTTGAGCCGCTTTATCTCCAGGTTAGGAGAAAAGGCACTGCCGCTTTACCACCTTCTTCAGCGCACCGAACACTTCATGTGGACGGATGCAGCTGCGGCCTGACTCGATGAAATAAAAACCTTATTGGCCAATAATCCAGTCCTAACAGCGCCAAATATCGGCGAACCCATGCTACTGTACATAGCTGCAACACATCAAGTTGTAAGCGCGGTACTCGTCGTCGAACGAGAGGTTGATGGATACAAATTCCCACTACAGAAGCCGGTTTACTACGTATCCATTGTGCTCACCCCATGCAAAACCCGATACCCACACTATCAAAAAGTAGCATACACGGTCTTCATGGCAATTCGAAAACTATGACACTACTTTCAAGAGTGTTCGATTACGGTGGCCTCCGAAGTACCACTAAATGATATAATAAATAACCACGATGCCACAGGCCGGATTGCCAAATGGGCCATAGAGCTCCTTCCGTTCGACATAATATACAAGCCTCGATGGGCTATTAAGTCGCAAGTATTAGCTGACTTTGTTGCCGAATGGACGGAAGCCGAACTCCCTAAAGAGTATGGCGCATACTCTAACTGGATCATGCACTTCGACGGCTCTAAAATGCTGGCCGGATTGGGAGCAGGTGTAGTCCTGACGGTCCAATACGTCCTCCAGATATTATACACATACTCCAACAATGCAGCCGAATATGAGGCTCTGTTGCACGGTCTTCGGATGGCAGTCTCTATGGGCATTCAACGCCTAGAGGTGCGTGGGGATTCAAACCTTGCAATATCCCAAATAAACGGAGACTTTGATTCCAAGGATCCGAAAATGGCGGCCTACCGTAATGCCATCCTTAAAATGTCAGCTCGGTTCGAGGGGCTCGAATTTCGAGAAAACAATCAAGCCGCAGATGTACTTGCTCGTATCGGCGCTAAACGCGACCCTGTCCCACCTAACATATTCCTGGAAAGGATGTTCAACCCATACGTGGTATGGGAAGGGGAGTCCGGCAATACCAGCACGGATCCGGATACATCCCCAGATTCCGAACTAACAGACATAATCGGAGGCTCTACCACTGAAATAACAACGTCAGCCCACAAAATAATGGCCGTCATCGCCCCGTGGACCGAACCCTTCTTGGCCTACCTAAATAGGCAGGAGCTCCCCGAAGACCAAAATGAAGCACGCTGCATCGTCCGGCGTTCTAAAGCTTACAAAGTCCATGAAGGGGAACTCTATAAGAAAAGCGCGACCGGAGTGCTTCAAAGGTGCATCTCCGAAGAGGAAGGGCGGCAACTCTTGGCTGAAATCCATGCCGGACTGGGCGGGCACCATGCAGCGGCTCGAGCATTAGTCAGCAAGGCCTTCCATACAGGTTTCTATTGGCCGACGGCCCGAGAAGACGCACATGATCTTGTCCAACATTGCGTCAATTGCCAGCTCTTCGCCAATCAGAGTCATATGCCCCCTACCGCCCTCCAAACAATCCCCATAACTTGGGCCTTCGCGATCTGGGGACTGGATATGGTTGGACCCCTTAAAGGTGGAAGCCACAAGAAAAAATACCTATTGGTCATGGTAGATAAGTTCACCAAATGGATAGAAGCAAAACCAGTGAAAACGGCCGAATCCGGACCAGTAATCGACTTTATATCCGGGGTCATACACCGATACGGTGTCCCCCACAGCATCACCACCGATAATGGCTCAAATTTCATGGCCGACGAGGTGAAATCTTGGTGCAGCAAAATGGGCATTAAGCTCGACTATGCTTCCGTATACCATCCTCAAACAAATGGCCAGGTCGAACGGGTAAATGGTCTCATCATGAGCGGCATTAAACCCAGACTAGTGCGATCCTTGACGGAGTTGGATACTCATTGGGTCGAGGAGCTCGACTCCGTACTCTGGGGGCTGCGGACCACGTCGAATCGCACCACCGGATATACACCATTTTTATGGTGTACGGTGTGGAAGCAGTACTACCTTGCGACATAATACATGATTCGCCACGCGTACGCATGTACGAAGAAAAGGAAGCCGATCTAGATCGGTAGGATAACTTGGACGCCCTGGAGGAGGAGCGCGATGTCGCTAAGGCCCATTCCGCATTCTATCAGCAACAGGCTGGACGATACCAAAGCAGAGAAGTACGGGCCAAAACCTATAATATTGGCGAACTCGTCCTATGCTTACCGGAGAAGAAGAAGGACAAGCTCAAACCCAAGTGGGAAGGCCCCTTCGTCATCGACCAAGTTCTCACCGGAGGAGCGTATCGCTTATGTAATGCGTCCGATAACAGACTCGAGCCGAACCCATGGAACGCGACCAGACTCCGGAGATTCTACGCCTAGCACCGAACTCAGTGTTTGTCTCTTCACCTCCTCCTTTTTATTTATGTTCCCCCTTTTCCTTTCTTGATCTTTTTCTCTTCACACAAAGTATTTCATACAGTACAGACTCCCGGATTATTCCGGCCGCACAACGTGTGTAAACAATACCTGGGGGCTTCCTATACGGAAGCTAAATATAAATTACTCTGAAGGCTTTTTGCCCATCACACATGAATTTCTGTTAATGTGTGCCTTTTCTTCACCATTATATGCATTGATATGACTTAAGACGTGGCCAAGCTGGGTTGCCTGGCTCCTGTGTTTATGCCCTATGTTCCTGTTAATTCGGCTAGGGCATAAGGGGAGCACCTCTGTGATTGTTACTGCTGGTTGAGCCGGATGTGTACCTCAGACTGGGTGAAGCCGAAAGCTAGTTTCCTTAAGAGAATATTCGGTCGGTGAACAAAAGATGTTTTCGGTTTTCATAACATAAATCCCCAGAAGTTTTGTATCCTGCGCCTCTGTCGCAGTCCGGGCATGTGCTTTGCCGCATGCACCCCCAGGGAAAGGAACCCTTAATGGAACTATTCTCCCTGGAAGATGTTTCTTACCACCCATGTAATATAACATAACTAGTTGGGTACTTGTCTGTTCAAGCACTTATGACCCCTACGCCTGGTCTCCACGCATACCCCGATTATGTATAACTGAGCGGGTATTGGACACACCCCGGACTATAGGATCCGGGGCTGAAGCGAAAAGGTCCGCCATGACAAATGATTTTAATCTGGCTAGGGGCTACTTATGCCCTTACATTACACAGTCACTTGGACTGACTATATTCCTCCTCTATGCCATCCAACAGGCTATCTAATTTACAATCCTGTTGAGAATACTTAGCAGCTAACGCTACCTGGTCATATACCAGACTTACGGGAATTTCTATAAACCATGATTACTACGGTAGCTTAATCATGTGAACACACAAAAACAGCAAGGGTAAATATTGGGTTGTCTCCCAACACACACTTTTCTTTAATGCCTTTTAGCTAGGCATGATGATTTCAATGATGCTCACATAAAAGATAAGAATTGAAACATAAAGAGAGCATCATGAAGAATATGACTAGCACATTTAAACCTAACCCACTTCCTATGCCTAAGGATTTTGTGAGCACACAATTTATAGGAACAAGAATCAACTAGCATAGGAAGGCAAAACAATTATAACTTCAAAACTTTAAGCGCATAGAGAGGAAACTTGGTATTGTTGCAACTCCAACAAGCATATATTCCTCCCTCATAATAATTTTCAGTAGCATCATGAATGAATTCAACAATATAAACATCACATAAAGCATTCTTTTAATGATCTACAACCATAGAAATTTTACTACTCTCCACATAAGCAAAATTCTTCTCATTAGGAATAGTGGGAGCAAACTCAACAAAATAACTGTCATGTGAGGCACAATCCAATTGAAAATTAAAATGATGATGACAAGTTTCATGGTTAACATATTCCCTTATAGCATACATGTCATCATAGGTAAAAACTTTGTTCTCATAATCAATTCGAACCTCTTACAAAATAGTGGAATCATTACTTACTAAAGTCAAGACCTCTCCAAATCCACTTTCATAAATATCACACTAATATTCAACACCCTCCAAAATAGTGGGATCGTTACTTCCTAAAGTTGGCACTCTTCCAAACCCACTTTCGATGATAGTATTATTCATACTCCAAAAGATATAAGTGAAGTTCATGGAGCATTCTATGATTAATATAGACTAACCAATATCCAAGCTCAAAATATATAAGTGAAGCACACGAAGCATTCTATAAAACCATACTCAAAAGATTTAAGTGAAGCACAAAGAGCATTCCATAAGATCATATTCAAAAGATATAAGTGAAGCACATGAAGAATTCTATAAATCAAGGAAGGGCTATCTCATACTAGCATGGTTCTTAAAGAAAAAGAAAAACACAAAGGACACAAATCATCTGAACAAGACAAAATCGAGATATACCGATAATTGTTGAAGAAGAAAGATGGGATGCCAACCAGGGCATCCCCAAGCTTAGATGCTTGAGTATCCTCAAAATATTTACTTGGGGTGCCTTGGGCATCCCTATTCTTGAACTATTGACTCTCTTTATTCTTCTCACATCGGTAACTCCTCGTTCTTCGAACACTTCATCCACACAGAACTTAACAACAACTTTGTGAGATCCGTTAGTATAATAAAGCAAGTCACTACCTTTAGGTACTGTTGCAAAATCATTCCAATTTAATATTAGCACTATATCTACTGTATTCGAACTTCATCATGGTTCATACCCCCCGATACTACCCATAGATTCGTCAAAATAAGTGTACAACACATAGAAAACAGAATCTGTCAAAAATAGGACAGTCTGTAGTAATCTTGAAATTTCGTATACTTCTGTAACTCCAAAAATTCTAAAAAAACACTAAAATTTAAAAATTTGTACAGAAGTAATTTGCAAAAAGTTTCAGACCCATTTGACTTTCCAGTAAAAAATGTAAATTCATGCGCTACAGCCAAAGTTTCTATTTTTATACTGCACATAGTAAACAAGCAATCTAATCATCCTAAAACCAAAGCTTGGCACATTATTTTTATAATACAATGGATATATACAAGGGGTTAATTATTTTCAGAGAAACTTCCATGAAAAATTCTACATTGTTTCCATGAGCATGAACACAAGTGTTCAAGGTCGACCCTCACTTCTCCAATGCATAACCTTCCAATCACTTCTCTTTTTTGAAAAACTTTTTAGGCATAATAGGCAAGTGAATCTTTTTGTATTTTCATTCTTTTATTTTTTTTGTATGTTTCACCCACAACTAAACAGAAACAAAAGAGAAAACAAAATCTACTTAGTGAAGAAAGCAAACAAGCATAAACGAAAATATCAACCCCATGCTACTGCTCCCCGACAACGGCGCCAGAAAAGAGCTTGATAATCCCCAAGTGCAGGGAATCACCGTAACAATTCCCAAAGGTGGAAGTGATAAGTATGGAGTGTCGAACCCACAAGGAGATAAAGGAAAGATCAATATTCTCTCAAGTCCTATCTGCCACTGATACGACTCTACGTACACCGAACATTTGCTTCCAACTAGAAACGAGAAATAAAACTACATTGTGGGTATGAGAAGGATAACTTTGCATGATATCGGAGAGCTAAAATATAAAAGTAGGTGCTGTTATCATAGAGTTAGAATATATTACTTAATTATTATGAATAGCGAGTGTGGAATAATGATGGGTTGGGGTGCGGAATTGTCCTAGGCAATTATTAACAAGACCGGTAATCACTATTGCAATTTCATATGAGGGAGAGGCATAAGCTAACATACTTTCTCTTCTTGGATCATATGCACTTATGATTGGAACTCTAGCAAGCATCCGCAACTACTAAAGATCACTAAGGTAAAACCCAACCATAGCATTAACATATCAAGTCCCCTTTATCCCATACGCAACAACCCCCTTACTCGGGTTTATGCTTCTGTCACTCAAGCAACCCACTATTAGCGAATCATGAACGTATTGCAACACCCTACAGCGGGAATCCCTCATGCTTGCGTGACATGGAGGGCACAATAGGACAGCACGAAAATAAAACATACAACTCATACCAATCTAGATCATGAATCAACCCAAAGACAAAGGATATCTACTCAAAACATCATATGATGGCAACACATCATGGGATCATAATATGTGGCATAAAGCACCATGTTCAAGTAGGGATTACAGCGGGGTGCGGGAGAGTGGACCGCGTAAAAGAGATGAGGATGGTGACAATGATGGTGATGTTGATGAAGACGATCAACGTCGGTGATGATTCCCCTCCCGATGGCACTCCGACCCCACCGAGAGAGAGGAGGAGAGGTTCTACCCCTTGTGCTTCCCCCTCCATGGCCTCCCCCTGGTTGGGGAGAGGTTCTCCCTCTGGTCCTTGGCCTTCATGCCGATGATGGCTCCTCCGAGATCCTTCCCCATGGCATTCGGTGATGATGGCCCCCTCCGGCAGGGTGCCAGAGAGGGCCTATATTGAATTCTCGTGGCTACAGAGGCTTGCGGCAGTGGAACTTTCAATTTAGGTTATTTTCTGGAGGTTTGGGTATTTATAGGAGAGATTGGTGTTGAGAACAAGTCAGGGGGCCCCACGGAAAGCCCACGAGGCACAGTGGCGCGCCCCAAGGGGGTGGGGGCGCCCTCCACCCTCGTGGGGCCCACGAGACTCCCCTCCGGCAACTTTTCGTTCCAGTATTTTTTATATTTTCCAGAAAAAATCTTCGTTGATTTTCAACGTATTCAGAGAAATTTTATTTCTGCACAAAAACAACACCATGGTAGTTCTGCTGAAAACAGTGTCTGTCCGGGTTAGTTCTAATCAAATCATACCAAAATCATGTAAAACTATTGTAAAAATGGCATGAATACTTCATAAATTATAGATACGTTGGAGGCGTATCAACAGTCTACCGCATAGACGTCCCGTAGTGCGCGCTTGCACTCCCTTTTGGGGATATGAGTGACATATATCATGTTCACTGTCTTCACCTCGGGGGGGGGGGACTGCTTCTGGCCCCCGGTGTTTGGCTGACGGGGCTCGTCATCGTCTTCGCTTGGAGGCCCTTTTCGACCTGTTTGAAAACCCAACAATTCCTGTTGGTATGGTTTGCAGGCTTATTGGGTGTGCCATGAATCTGACAGGGCCTCTTGAGGATTTTATCTAAGCTGGATGGCCCGTCTTTATTGCCTTTGAAAGGTTTCTTCCGCTGACCGGACTTAGGACCGCTGAATCCACATTGGCTGCCGTATCGTCTGCATCATTGTTGTTGTTCTGACGTTTGTTTTTATTGCGGCGAGGTTTACCATTGCCGTCCCGCGCGTCGGAGGTGCCGGGGTCACCTGAGCTGTTGCTTCTACGAGCCAACCAGCTGTCTTCACCCTCACAGAAGCAGGTCATGAGTGTTGTTAAGGCTGCCATAGTCTTCGGCTTTTCCTGCCCAAGGTGCCGGGCGAGCCATTCCTCTAGGACAATAAGTCTTTGTCACCGAGGCTAACCTCCTCTTCAGATTCTGGCATATAGTTGTTGTCCTCCGCATCTTTGTTGTCAGCGTGTCCGGGGCTATATTCACCCTCTTCCCTTTCGTCCTGTTCGGACGTGGGCTCGACGGGGTATTCGGGATCTTCGGCATCATCCGGAGTCTCATTATCTCTGGTGCCGGTATTGCTGTCCTTAGCCCGACGCGACCATGAGCGGCGCCGCTGACGTTGGTGCTTTTGTGGTTTATCGACGGGTTTGTCCTCATCTGGGCTCAGGTTATCCTCGTCATTCATGTACACATCGTAGGTTGAGGTGGCCATCCAACATCCCATGACGGGTGGGACTTGGCTTAGTTCGGCGTCGGCATTGTCGTCCATGCCGTCGATGTCTTTGGACGCATAGTCCAACATGTCGGTTAAGTCCTTGATAGTGGTTATCAAGTGGGTGGTGGGTGGGGCATAAAATTTCCTGCTCTCAACCCCTAGTCCAATCTGGGTACAGTTCGGAGGTGAAGCCTCCGTGATGATGAGAGACTGCATCAATCCCAATGCTTCATCTAAGAGCGGAAGTAGGACCGGAAACTATGGATCTGCTGGGCTAAGTTCTGCATGGGACGCCTGATCAGACCGGCTGAGTGCGTACCTCGGCAGTTCGGGATTGTTGCCTAGAGCTAAGTCTAAGATTGCTTTTGGGTCTTTGGCCGGGAGTTCCACAAGGGGAAGAAGTCCGGCGGGGCTCACGCTCCCATCTTTGGACGATGAGACCTGCCCCGGATCTAAGGCCGAGGTTGGTATGGGCGTTGGCCCCTAGACAGGATCTAACAGGGGATCTGAAGAGTCTTGAAAGCACAAGTGCTCCCTAGGTGGTTTTGGTAATTAATGTCAACATATCTCTTGTTGGACTAACACTTTTATCTAGTATGTTTCAGATAAGTTCAACAATGGAGTGGCATCGACTAAAGGATGTGGGAACTCCTTCAAGATGCTAAGGACAAAGGATTGGCCCAAGCTTCAAGCTCAAGACTCTTCATTTTACATTTTAGTGATCGAAGATCACATTGAGTCTATAGGAAAAGCCAATACTATCAAGGAGGGATGAGGTGTTGCTTAATGAGCCTCTTGCTTCAAGTGCTTAGTGATATGCTCCAAATACCCTCAACTACTTTCCCACTTCCACACATATGTCCTAAACCTAAAGTCAAACTCGGCCCCACTAATTCTTCCTATCCGGCGCCACCGAGTTTGGTCTTAGCCACTTCCACAAACCCTAGGCAAATCGGTCTCACCGATAGGGATCTCGGTCTCACCGAGATGGGATTGTAATCTCTCTATGTATGTCCATTATCAAAATCGGTCTCACCTATTTTGAGCAATCGGTACTACCGAGATTGTTATGCAAACTTTCTGGTTGACTCATTACTAAAATCGGTCCCACCGAGTTTGAGTAATCGGTCCAACCGAGTTTGCCTGACCAACTCTCTGGTTAGCTAATTACCAAAATCGGTCCCACCGAGTTTGTGTAATCGGTATCACCGAGATTACGTTATGCTCTAACCCTAACCGAATCGGTCTTACCGAGTTGCATTTCGGTCCCACCGAAAATCCTAACGGTGACTAAATTTACTAAATCGGTCCGACTGAGTTTGTTGATTCGGTCCCATCGAGTTTGGTAAATTGTGTGTAATGGTTAGATTTTGTGTGGAGGCTATATATACCCCTCCACCTCCTCTTCATTCGTAGAGAGAGCCATCAGAACAAACCTACACTTCCAACTTACTATTTCCGAGAGAGAACTACCTACTCATGTGTTGAGGTCAAGATATTCCATTCCTACCATATGAATCTTGATCTCTAGCCTTCCCCAAGTTGCTTTCCACTCAAATCTTCTTTCCACCAGATCCAAATCCTATGAGAGAGAGTTGAGTGTTGGGGAGACTATCAGTTGAAGCACAAGAGCAAGGAGTTCATCATCAACGCACCATTTGTTACTTCTTGGAGAGTGGTGTCTCCTAGATTGGCTAGGTGTCACTTGGGAGCCTCCGACAAGATTGTGGAGTTGAACCAAGAAGTTTGTAAGGGCAAGGAGATCGCCTACTTCGTGAAGATTTATCGCTAGTGAGGCAAGTCCTTTGTGGGCGACGGCCATGGTGGGATAGACAAGGTTGCTTCTTCATGGACCCTTCGTGGGTGGAGCCCTCCGTGGACTCACGCAACCGTTACCCTTCGTGGGTTGAAGTCTCCATCAACGTGGATGTACGATAGCACCACCTATCGAAACCACGCCAAAAACATCCGTGTCTCCAATTGCGTTTGAATCCTCCAAAACCCTTCCCTTTACATTCTTGCAAGTTGCATGCTTTACTTTCCGCTGCTCATATACTCTTTGCATGCTTGCTTGATATGTATTGTGAATGTTAAACTTGTGCCTAAACTCCATTTAAACTTTAAAAAGGTTAAAAACTGCAACTTTGGTACTTAGTGTCTAATCACCCCCCTCTAGACACCTCTTCTCAAGGTCCTACAATTGGTATCAGAGCATTGGTCTCCATTGCCTTGGTTTAATCACCATTGGAGGAAGATGGATGAGTCTACTTTGGGGAGTCTTAGACATAGAGTGCCTATTCTTGATGGAGAGTATTTTCATGAGTGGAAAAATGAGATGCTTGTAATTTTCAATCAATATCATTTGAACAAGTACATTGCTAGTCCTTGTGCACCTTGTGTTGATCCTATGCATCCTACCCTTGATGAGTCTATTGACATGATTAGGAATGTTAGAACTGTTAATCTTATCACTAGAGGCTTGCCTAGAAACTTGATTATAAAACTGCCTACTCTTGTGTGTGCCTACACTATATGGAAATTTCTTGAGGAATGATTTCCAGATTATTCCTTGAAAAATCTTGATGAAATTCTCCATAAGTCTATTGCTTTGAGTAAAATGAATACTAGTGATCCTATGTTTGGTGATCGTCTATTTGAGCTTACAAACCTTATGCGTGCCAAAGGAAATGTTGGTGTTATTAGTGATATTATTTCCGAAGCTATAAAAATTCATAGACAAGATCATTGTCAAACTCACTCTAACGAATCACCCTCTCTAGGATTTGATCCACCATATGACGATGGTGAACATGGATACTATGATGAGGATGATGATAGTGACTTAGATCTTGATGATGCAATGAGACACTTTGGTCTTATGGCAAATCTTCAGGGATATATGTCAGGAGGAAAGGAATGGGTTCTTGATAGCGGATGTACCGATCACATGACAGGAGATAAAGACATGTTTCGTGAGCTTGCTGATAATGATAGTCCTCGAAAGTATGTCACTTTCGGTGACAACTCAAAGGGTAAGGTGGTTGGCCTTGGTAAGGTGGCCATATCACATGATAGCTCCATACAAAATGTCATGCTCGTTGAATCTCTTGGGTACAACTTACTTTCAGTATCTAGACTTGCTGATTTCGGTTTCAATGTTCTATTTACTGAAGTAGATTGCCAAGTGTTTCGTCGAGACAATCATAAAATGGTCTTTACCGGTGTGCGTAGAGGTGATCTATACATTGTTGATTTCACTAAAAAGGCTCAACCTAAAACTTGCTTCATTGCTAAATCCTCAAAAGGTTGGTTATGGCATAGACGATTAGGTCATGTTGGTATGCCAAATCTTGACAAGCTTATTAAGGGAAATCATATCCTTGGAGTTAATGATGTCATATTTGATAAGGATAGACTTTGCAGTGCTTATCAAGCAGGTAAACAGGTTGGAGGAAGGCATCCCGTGAAAAACATCATGACCACAAAGAGGCCACTTGAGCTACTTCATATGGATCTCTTTGGTCCTAACTCTTACAAGAGTCTCGGTGGAAATTCTTTTGGTCTAGTTATAGTTGATGATTTTTCAAGATTTACATGGGTGTTCTTTCTCGATGATAAATCGCAGGTCCAAAAGATCTTCAAGAACTTCGCTAGGAAGGCCCAAAATCAATTTGAAGTGAAGATCAAGAAGGTTCGCAGCGACAACGGAACGGAGTTCAAGAATGCAAATGTGGACACCTTTCTTGATGAAGAAGGGATTTCACATGAGTTCTCGGCTACGCACACGCCTCAACAAAATGGAGTTTTTTAGAGGAAGAACTGGACGATCATCGAAATGGCGAGAACGATGCTTGATGAGTACAAGACGCCAAAGCACTTTTGGGAAGAAGCGGTTGAGACAGCTTGTCATGCAACAAATCACTTGTATCTTCACAAGCTACTCGGCAAGACGGCATACGAGCTCATCACCAGTAACAAACCCCAAGTTGGATACTTTTGAGTATTCGGCTCAAAGTGCTACATTCTTGATAAGCATCGTCGTTCTAAATTTGCTTCTAAGTCTCATGAAGGTTTCCTACTAGGTTATGGATCAAACTCTCACACATACCGTGTCTACAACAATTTCACCCAAAGGTTGAAGATACGGTAGATGTGAAGTTTGATGAATCTAACGGCTCGCAAGTAGAGTAATTGCCAATTGATGTAGGAGACAAAGATCCTTCGGAAGCAATCCAAGACTTGTCTATTGGCAAGGTTCGTCCAACGGAGGTGAAGGAGAGTACCTTGTCCGTCCAAGTGGAAGCTTCTACCTCACGACAAGGTGAACCAAGAGTTGATACAGAAGCATCCACAAGTGGGACGCACCAAGATGAAGAAAACGAGGAAGTGCAACGAGAACGTCAACAACATCCTTCTCCACCACAACAACAAAACAACAACGCCAACAATGAAGAAGATCAAGAAGAAGAAGAAGAAGATGAAGAAGAAGTTCAACCAAGATCCAAGCAAAAGCTTTCATGAGTTCGAGAAAGAATTGCTAAAGACCATCCCATCGAGAAAATCTTGAATGATATTCAAACCGGGAGAATCACTCGCTCTAAAACTCGTTTAGCTAACTTTTGTGAAAACTATTCTTTCATCTCTAGCATTGAACCTATGAAGGTCGAAGAAGCATTGGAAGATCCGGATTGGATAAATGCTATGCATGAAGAGCTACACAACTTTGAGAGAAACCAAGTTTGGACATTGGTTGAGAAGCCCGACAACAACCACAACATCATCGGTACCAAATGGGTGTTTTGCAACAAGCAAGATGAAGATGGACAAGTTGTTCGCAACAAAGCACGTCTCGTCGCCCAAGGCTACACGCAAGTCGAAGGTATGGACTATGGTGAGACTTATGCTCCTGTTGCTAGACTTGAGTCTATTCGCATCTTACTTGCCTATGCTAATCACCATGATATCACCTTGTACCAAATGGACATCAAAAGTGCTTTTCTAAATGGTGAAATAGAGGAGGAAGTTTATGTTAAGCAACCTCCTGGCTTTGTCAATCCTAAAAAACCCAATCATGTTTATAAACTTCACAAAGCTCTTTATGGTCTTAAACAAGCTCCTAGAGCGTGGTATAAATGCTTGACCAAGTTCCTTATTGAAAAAGGCTTTGAAATTGGGAAAATTGATTCTACTCTTTTTACTAAAAGGGTTAACGGAGAACTCTTTGTGTGCCAAATTTATGTTGATGATATTATATTTGGTTCAACTAACCCTCATTTTAGTGAAAAGTTTGGGAAGCTAATGTCGGACAAGTTTGAGATGTCAATGATGAGTGAACTCAAATTCTTTCTTGGGTTGCAAATCAAGCAAACTAAGGAAGGTACTTTTGTCTCTCAATCGAAGTAAACTAAGGACTTATTCAAGAAGTTCTATATGCAAGAATGCAAAGGTATGTCTACACCCATGCCTACTAGTGGACATCTTGACTTGACCAAAGATAGTGAACCGATTGATCAAAAGGTTTGTCGCTCAATGATTGGTTCATTGTTATATCTATGTGCTTCACGTCCCGATATTATGCTAAGTGTGTGCATGTGTGCATGATATCAAGCTGCTCCTAAAGAATGTCATCTTAAGGCCGTGAAAAGGATAGTGAGATACTTAATACATACACCAAATTTTGTCATTTGGTATCCTAAGAGGGCCTCCTTCGATCTTGTTGGCTACTCCGACTCGGACTATGCCAGAGACAAGGTTGATAGAAAGTCCACTTCGGGTACTTGTCAATTTCTTGGTAGATCTCTTGTGTCTTGGTCCTCAAAGAAACAAAACTCGGTATCCTTATCCACTGCCGAAGCGGAATACATTGCCGCTGGTTCATGTTGTGCTCAATTACTTTGGATGACCCAAACTCTTAAAGATTATGGGATATGTGTGAAACATGTTCCATTGCTTTGTGACAATGAAAGTGCTATCAAAATTGGTCATAATCCTGTGCAACATTCTCTAACTAAGCATATTGAAGTTCGTCATCATTTCATTCGAGATCATGTTGCTAAGGGTGACATTGATCTTAAGCATGTTCGCATCGAAAAGCAATTAGCGGATATATTCACTAAACCTCTTGATGAGAAAATGTTTTGCAGGTTAAGAGGAGAATTGAACATCATTGATGCTTCAAACTTGGAGTAGAAACTCCATTGGATACATGCAAGACATGAGCTTATGACTAATCCTTGATATTTCTCTTATGATGAAAATCTTATGTCTTGGATATATTTGTATCTTGCATGTTATCTAACCCATGTAGGTACTTGGTTGAATCAAATTCCATGAGATTGTAACCTACTCACATCTTGAGCAATCTCTACATCACCAAGTCTCTACACTATGGTGGTTGAAGACAAGGAAGCACGAAACAATTCAAACATATCCTTTGACAAATTCTATGTTGAGCTTCATGATTGTCACTTTTGGATATACAAGTGCTCTTCCTTGCAAGAACTAACCCATGTAGGTAGATGGACTCAAATTTCAAGTGGTGCTCCCAACTCTTGATGAGCTACATCAACCTTGAGCAAGCCACACAAGTTCAACTACATGGACATCACCACCAACCAAGGTATGTTATTCCATCTTAGAGAAGCTTTACTCCAAGTCATGAGCTAAAGCAACTCGACAAGATGTGAATACATCAAGATGCTTAAACGAAAAATGGTAACCCCATTTTGAGATTAAACGATGAGTATGACCTATGATCAAGTGATCTCACTTGACTCCTAAGTCAATATACTCTAACATAGGTGACTTTGTCACCGACCATCTCTAGATTTCTTTCTGTTTCCTCTGCATTTTCTGCATCCAATTCCTTGCATATCATTCAGTAAATTCCTTGCAAATCTTTGTGAGATCTTATTAGTCTAGTGAGCTGAGGTGACAAGTGTTTTTCTCTGTGATGAACTCAGTTACACCGATTTGTTATTTTTGGTCCAACCGAAAATTTTCGGTACCACCGAAGCATACCACTCGGTGCCACTGATTTCACAACAAGAAAAACAGTTTGCCACTTATTCTGTGATTCTTCTGATCCAGCTCCACTCAATGAATCTTGTCCTCTACAAGCATCACATTTTTATCATTGCTTTATGTTGTGACTCAAGGATCAAACTCATTCACGACAAATTCCAGAGGGAGAGAGAGAGAGAGATTACATCTTTATCAAGCCCTTCTTGGAAATTGATGTCAAACGGGGAGAGAGAGATCACATCAAAGCTTGTCACTTAGAGAAAGAGTATCACCTTCTCAGGGGGAGAGAGATCCTTCAGGGAGAGAGAGAGAGATCTCCAGGGGGAGAGAATACTAGTAAAATGTATTTATCAAGGATCCCAGATGCTTGGTGTTCAAGAGGAGAGATGCCACATGTCTTCTTGAGGGGAAAGACATGTTCATATGTGCTTATTTGCATTAGTTTGCATTAACTCTGTTCATTTATATCTTTTAGCTCTGATTTTCTGTTCCCTATCTTCTCCCAGTATCCTATGCTAGATTCAGGGGGAGCAAGACATCTAAGGGAAAGAAATCATTTAAATTCATTGCATATCTTTACTCTTGGGGACATGTCTAATCAAATGTGGTACTTAGTACTCACTCTCTACATGTCATCCCAGTCTTGGTATTCTTGTGGTTTCTTCTGTTTGCTCTGGCTAGTAGATGTATCTGTGTTATTTAACCTTGTTTACGCAGGTTCAATCCATCCTAAGCCAACTCAAGACTACAAGGTAAGTATATGCATCACAATCATGTGTATGAGGAATTCTTGCTGATGTACATACTGTTTGCAAGAAGGACTCATGGGCATGAAGGTATTTCCTTTAATACGTTTTGCTCTGATGCATATGGCCAAGATACATGTAACACATTGCCTGCTCTATCATGGTTATGCTCTCACATGCTCTATATTTCATATTCACATGATTGCATACATATAGGGGGATCCTATGCTTGTTACATGTCTTTCCAAAGCTTTACTTGCTATTCTTTATATCCTTATCTAAAGCTTTGATGTATGTTGCCATCAATTACCAAAAAGGGGGAGATTGAAAGAACAAGTGCTCCCTAGGTGGTTTTGGTAATTAATGTCAACATATCTCTTGTTGGACTAACACTTTTATCTAGTATGTTTCAGATAAGTTCAACAATGGAGTGGCATGGACTAAAGGATGTGGGAACTCCTTCAAAATGCTAAGGACAAAGGATTGGCTCAAGCTTCAAGCTCAAGACTCTTCATTTTACATTTTAGTGATCCAAGATCACATTAAGTCTATAGGAAAAGCCAATACTATCAAGGAGGGATGAGGTGTTGCTTAATGAGCCTCTTGCTTCAAGTGCTTAGTGATATGCTCCAAATACCCTCAACTACTTTCCCACTTCCACACATATGTCCTAAACCTAAAGTCAAACTCTGCCCCACTGATTCTTCCTATCCGGCGCCACCGAGTTTGGATGTCTTATCCACTGCCACAAACCCTAGGCAAATCGGTCTCACCGATAGGGATCTCGGTCTCACTGAGATGGGATTGTAATCTCTCTATGTATGTCCATTATCAAAATCGGTCTCATCGATTTTGAGCAATTGGTAATACCGAGATTGCAATGCAAACTTTCTGGTTGACTCATTACTAAAATCGGTCCCACCGAGTTTGAGTAATTGGTCCAACCGAGTTTGCCTGACCAACTCTCTGGTTAGCTAATTACCAAAATCGGTCCCACCGAGTTTGTGTAATCGGTCTCACCGAGATTATGTTATGCCCTAACCCTAACCAAATCAGTCTTACCGAGTTGCATTTCGGTCCCACCAAAAATCATAACGGTCACTAAATTTACTAAATCGGTTGGACCGAGTTTGGTAAATTGTGTGTAACGGTTAGATTTTGTGTGGAGGCTATATATACCCCTCCACCTCCTCTTCATTCGTAGAGAGAGACATCAGAACAAACCTACACTTCCAACTTACTATTTCTGAGAGAGAACTACCTACTCATGTGTTGAGGTCAAGATATTCCATTCCTACCACATGAATCTTGATCTCTAACCTTCCCCAAGTTGCTTTCCACTCAAATCTTCTTTCCACCAGATCCAAATCCTATGAGAGAGAGTTGAGTGTTGGGGAGACTATCATTTGAAGCACAAGAGCAAGGAGTTCATCATCAACGCACCATTTGTTACTTCTTGGAGAGTGGTGTCTCCTAGATTGGCTAGGTGTCACTTGGGAGCCTCCGACAAGATTGTGGAGTTGAACCAAGAAGTTTGTAAGGGCAAGGAGATCGCCTACTTCGTGAAGATCTACCGCTAGTGAGGCAAGTCCTTCTTGGGCGACGGGCCATGGTGGGATAGACAAGGTTGCTTCTTCGTGGACCCTTCGTGGGTGGAGCCCTCCGTGGACTCGCGCAACCGTTACCCTTCGTGGGTTGAAGTCTCCATCAACGTGGATGTACGATAGCACCACCTATCGGAACCACGCCAAAAACATCCGTGTCTCCAATTGTGTTTGAATCCTCCAAAACCCTTCCCTTTACATTCTTGCAAGTTGCATGCTTTACTTTCTGCTGCTCATATACTCTTTGCATGCTTGCTTGATATGTATTGTGAATGTTAAACTTGTGCCTAAACTCCACTTAAACTTTAAAAAGGTTAAAAACTGCAACTTTGGTACTTAGTGTCTAATCACTCCCCCTCTAGACACCTCTTCTCAAGGTCCTACAAGTCTTCTTGGCGGGGACATGGAGTGGCGGCAGAGGCCGCGAACCCGTCAAAGACTAGGTCTCCTCGGATGTCAGGAACGTAGTTCAGGTTTCCAAACCTAATCTGATGGTCGGTGGCATAACTATCGACCTGCTTGAGGCAGCCGATCGAGTTGGCGCAAAGCACAAAGCCACCAAACACAAAGACCTGCCCAGGAAGAAAGATCTCCTTGCATGCAGCATCATTGTTGATGAAGATGTGAGCCATCGATCCTTCTATTGACGATACATCGAAGCTCTCAATGAAAGCACCAATGTCAGTGTCAAAACCTGCATATCTCGGGTACATGGGCCCAAGATGTACGTCTGAGGATCAATGGTAACTATGGACAAAGGACACAGTGTTTACCCAGGTTCGGGCCCTCTTGATGGAGGTAAAACCCTACTCCTGCTTGATTATATTTGAGGGTATAGGGGTTACAAGAGTTGATCTACCTCCAGATCGATTTGGCTAATCCTAGATTAGCTAGCCTAGCAATGTTGTCATCCTGCCTACGATCTACCCTCCAGTTTATATAGACACCGGAGGGGCTTAAGGTTGTACAAATTTGGTTTTACAGAAAGGAGTAAGATATCCGGACACCTATACTTGCCATCCACGCATACGGGAGTCCCCACCAGACACGAGAGATAATCTTCAGTCTTGTATCTCGACGGCCCGTCAGTCCGGCCCACATCAATAGACCGGACGCCCGAGGACCCCCTAGTCCAGGACTCCCACAGTGATGAGCTAGGACGAATGTATCCTTTTTGAAGCATATCATCAAGCTGTTTCTTCAACTCCACTAACTCGGATGAAGGCATCCGGTAATACTTCTTGTATATTGGTGCGGTCCCGGGAACAAGATCAATTGCAAACTCAAGCTCACAATCTGGTGGCATCCCTGGTAGTTCCTCAGGGAATACATCTGCAAACTCACTGACAACAGGAATCAGATCCAACTCTTGAGCTTGAGCTGTGAAGACCATTTCTTTCTTGGGTATGCTTCTTCGAGCAAAGAATTGTGTAGTTTGGCCTTCCCGACTTGTCAATGTGACTTCTCTGGTCGCACAGTTGATGCATACTTGATGTTGGGTCAACTAGTTCATTCCCAGAATAATATCCAACTTGGCAGACTCGATGGCTATCAAAGAGGCTGGGAAAATGACTCCCTTGATGTCAATCTCCAAATTGCAACAGGCCAGATTGCTTTTGAGCATGGATCCCGGGGATTGTACCATCATACTCTTTCCCAAAACCGAGCAAGAAAACTTGTTTTGGGCAACAAAACTCCGTGAAATAAAAGAGTTGGAAGCCCTAGAGTCAAACAAAATTATTGCGTGTATGCTATTAAAAGGAAACATACCAATGACGTCTTCCGGGTTCTCTTGGGCTTCGTCTGCGAAGAGGTGATGGACTTGCCCTTGGATGGTCTTCTGGCCAGGGTAGGGTCCCATGTGGTTGACTTGCGGCTTGAATGGGGCATTTGATTTGCCGCTCTTGGGGCACTATCTGGCGTAATGCCCGGTTTGCCCACAAGAAAAACACGCATTGTTGCACTGACAATCTTTGCGTACCAGGATTGTCACGATATTCTTGACTTGGGTAGTGGTCTTGTTAACATTTTGCTACCAATTCGGCTTGTACTCAACCTGACTCTACTGCCAAGTACGAGCCTTTTGCATTGGTTGTCCATCCTTCTTAGGCTCGAACTTGCGTTTATGGTCATTATAAGCAGGCTTAGTGTCCTAAACAAACTTGTACTCCCTTTCTGCAATCAGGCCTTTGTTTACCAGAGTCTGGAAATCCAAAAAATCAAGCATACTAAGGTGTTGATTCAGCCCTCCAAGGAATCTGTTAATCTTTCTTTATTCGGTGGCCACATCATATAGGGGATAGCGAGCCAAATGGTTGAACTTGCTCAAGTACTCAGTGACGGATAGGTGGCCTTGCGTGAGGGCTAGGAACTCATGCTACTTGACTTTAAGAATACCGGTGGGGATGTGGTACTTGAAAAACTGATCCTTGAAATTATCCCAGGTAATTTCTTCACATGCTGGCCACATCGCTTTAGTGTCGTCCCACCAAATAGTCGCGGCTCCTTCTAGATAGTGGGTTGCAAATGGAACCTTATCATCTTATTTTGTGTGAACAATGTCCAATTTATTTTCAATAGTCGTCAGCCAGTCGGCGGCTTCCATAGGATCAATTACTTGATTGAAACGGGTGGCTTAGTCCTTTGAAAATCTGAGAGCTTGAAGTGATTGCCATGCGAATTACCATTACTTCCCACCATTGCCTGCACACTTTTCAATAGTTCAAGCAAATCTTTGTTTCTTCTTTCTTCGAACATACACATTATCTGTTCAGTGGTTGGTGGATGAGGTGGTGGAGGCGGTGGTTGCGGATACGGTTCGGGGGAATGCCCTGCCTGTCTTGCCGAATGACGGACAGGTACATCCTCACTAGGGTGACTGCTGCAGCCTCCTCTCATCATCATATTTGTTTGTTTTTCCCAATATGAAGCAACCGAGAAGAGCAACATCCAAAAAAGGGGAAGAAAAATCGAATAACAAATCCGAAGGAAAGCGATAAAAACCAGGGCGAATAAAGAAAGTTCCAACATAATTATACATAGACTCGTACATGAAAGGGAACATCATGACATGTACGCATACATAAGAGGAAACATCATGATGGATACGACTACACTCGTACTGACAACCTCGGCTACTCTAGCGATCTACTACTTTGCTGGTCCTGTTGGGTACTGTCCTGACCTGGACTCGAATCCTAAACTGATGGTGTTAACGGAAACCTCTGGGTTAAAGGTAACATGACGACGCTGCCTCGAGGGCTCTCCCTCAGGGGTGGGTGCTGGATGAGTCTGGAGCATAGGGGCTGTGGGAGTAGCGAGAAGTGAATCCCACTCGGTAGGGGTACTATCAGGAGTCACGGAAGAGGTGCCCAAGTCACTCGAAGGAGTAACTAGGGTAGCTGGCGAGCCAGAAGCTTGGGGAATAACAGAGGTAAACCCGATAGATGGTGGAACAAAACTGGACCTAGTGGCTACCAAAGCGGTGTGGGCATGAGTCAGCTCTCGGGCCAGCTTATGAATTAGCAGATAGCTAGTAGTGATATAGCGGGAAAGGTGGCTTGCGGGACTATCGGCCGCCGGATCAATCATAGAAAAACAGCTACGCCCATCATCGTGCAGGGATGGGTAGTAGTAGAAGCCTGGGTGGGTCTACATTTGGATCTCGTTATAGTGTAACTATGAGAATCTCAAACGCAGCAAACTGAACATCCTGAGAGGGTGTAGAAGCGAAACCACTCCTAGAAGAATGGGTGTAAGTGCTAGATGTCGAACTGCAGCGCAGGGTAACCATGGCGTGATACTCGAATACTGAGGCTGCTAGGCGCTCCCGGTACACCCGATACACTGGGTCATCACCGTGAGGGTAGAGTCGACGCCATACATGCCGAAGGAGGTGCGTTTAAGTGTACGGTGCCCGCTCCACCTGACACGCATACGACACTGGAGCCATCTCTCACAACCATTAGTCGGTTAGCAATAATACATCAAATGCATGCAATGCAACAACCAGATGCAAAATTATTGGCACTCAGGACTAACTACCGTTTTACTAATGTGTTTGTGGTCTAGCGTGTCCTACAGTCAGCGCAAACTCTGGTACCAAGCATTGTGGCACCCCGGCTCAGAGCGACCGGTTTACCTTGCATTGCTAGCCCAGAGATCTAGTCTTCTCGCAACACACAACAACTTGGTACAGAAAATAACTACTTTATTGATGCTAGGCGAAAACATAGTTTGATATTACATCAAATAGTGAGGCCAAGCGGCACATACGGTGCGGCTGAACAATATGTACATTATTTAATGAACATGAAGGGGGGTGAGGGAGTCCTGGATTAGGGGGTATCCGGACAGCCGGACTATATACATTGTCCGGACTATCGAAGCGTGAAGATACAAGACTCAAGACTTCGGCCTGTGTCCGGATGGGACTCTCCTTTGCGTGGAAGACAAGCTTGGTGATCCGGATATTAGATTTCCTTCCTTGTAACCGACTCCATGTAAACCCTAGCCCTCTCCGGTGTCTATATAAACCGGAGAGGATGGTCCTTAAATGGTCGATCACAATGACAATCATACCATCATAGGCTAGCTCTTAGGGTTTAGCCTCTACGATCTCGTGGTAGATCTACTCTTGTACTACTCATACCTTCAATATTAATCAAGCAGGAAGTAGGGTTTTACCTCCATCGAGAGGGCCTGAACCTAGGTAAACATTGTGTCCCTTGCTTCCTGTTACCATCAGCCTAAGATGCACAGATCGGGACCCCCTACCCGAGATCCGCCGGTTTTGACACCAACATTGGTGCTTTCATTGAGAGTTCCTCTGTGTCGTCGCTGTAAGGCTTGATGGCTCGTCTCGTTGTCAAGGACGACATCACCTGGGGAGGAACGCTGGCTGTAGGCCAGATCCTTCGACTTGGCGGCTTCATTATGGCCACCCCACTGGCTGCCGCGCCAACAGTGGCCTCTCGGGTCATCACGCATGACCTTCACATGAATTCGTAGCTTGCCGAACAGATGGATCCGGTAGAGCTCTCCTCTCTTAACGAGCTCCTGGATCGCATCGCCGCTTTGGGAGTCGCTATGGACTATGACCGGATCGGGCCTAAACCCAACCAGAGGGACATTAAATCCCCGCCGGCCAACCATGAGATAGCGGTAGTGGAGGAACCACACACGGGTCGTCCCTCAACTTTGAGGACGAATTATGTCCGGCTCACCGAACTCAATAAACCGAACACCTACCCAAAGGGAGACATGACCCGAGTCCCGGACTTAGAGTCGGGCATCGGGCCGAAGAGATCGGGTGATACTCCGGACCTCAGATTGTCGGGCTCGGAACCTTCCGTGCCCACGGGTGTCAGATCGGATCAAAATCCGGATTCAGCCAACGACACTCGCTTGGACTTAAACCGTCTCTCCCGCATCAGACAAGAGTCCCTGGAAATGGTACACCATTACTGGGCCAGATTCCTCCTTGCGCTTAACAAGGTCGAGGACTGCCACGAGGGGGACGTAGTCTCACTTTTCTGCAAAAACAGCACAAACAAAGGACTCCTTAATGCTATAAGCCGCCGTGACATAGCACACTTTGCGGACTTAGCGACCATAGTACAGAAGTACTGTGCGATGGAAAGCGCCTGGAAAACCCAAACAGAATTTTGGGATAGTACGGCCCTCACCAGTACCTTGGTCCGAACTAAACGGCCGAACTCTCGTAAGTCGACCAATTCAATGCCCAAGAAACCAAAACCCGCCCCAGGGCGTGAAACCGTATTGGAAGGATGGCTCAATGGGCCATGCAAGCTTCACAGTACGCCGGACGCAACACCAACCCATAGCCTTAGGGCATGTTGGATACTCCGGCAGGTAGCTAAGAGTGGCGAGGACCTCCTCGAGAGCCATAAAGCCGAACAGCATCCCGCCAAGGAACACAATACAGTACTAACAGTCTTTGAGACTTTCGCCTCAAACAATAGGCGCAAGCGGGCCCATCGAAGCTCTGCCGAAATATGCCATGTGGAAAAGGTAAATCCATGGAATGACACTGCTATAATTTTCAATGCCAGTGACGAGCCCCAATTCCAGACCATCCGGGCTCCAGCCGCTTTGGTTCTTAGTCCAATACTGGACGACTTTCGGCTCACTAAAGTACTCATGGACGGTGGAAGCGGATTAAACCTGATCTACAAAGAAACACTCAAGAAGATGGAAATTGATAAAGGCCGCATTGAGCAAAGCAGCACAACCTTCAGGGGAATTATCCCTAGTCAGGAGGCACGGTGCGCGGGGAAAATCACACTCGTTGTGGTATTCGGCACTCCAGAGAATTACAGGTCCGAAGAAATCGTGTTCCAAGTGGCCCCTTTCAGCAGCGGATACCACACCCTTCTAGGGCGGGACGCGTTTACAAGCTTTCAAGCTATACCCCATTACGGGTACATGAAGCTTAAAATGCCCGGACCCAATGGAATCATCACTCTAGATAGTGATCCGGACGTCGCACTCCGCACTGAAAACAAAACCACAGCACTAGCCTTGGAGGCACTGTCTGAAGCCCTAGCAGCAGAAGAATTAACAATGTTGTGCGCCACCGTGGACAGGGACGACGTGATACTCAACAAACGACCCAAGTCCACCTCATTTAAGCCCGCAGATGAGATAGTCAGATTCCAAGTCCACCCTACGGACCCTACAAAGACAGCCTCCATCGGGACACAGTGTGGCCCCACCATGGACGCCCCACTGCGGGACTTCTTACGCGAGAACTGGGACATCTTTTCCTGGCACCCATCGGACATGCCGGGCATCCCGCGCGAATTAGCCGAACACAGCCTTAACATACTAAAGGGATACAAACCCGTCAAATAGACCCTAAGGAGATTTTCAGAGCCCAAACGACAAGCCATGGGGGAGGAGCTAGCCAAGCTACTTGAGGCCGGATTCATCAGAGACATCAAACATCCGGATTGGCTGGCGAACTTGGTGATGGTACCAAAGAAGGATAAATCCTGGCGCCTGTGCGTCGACTTCAAAGACCTTAACAAGGCTTGCCCCAAGGATCCCTTTCCCCTGCCTCACATCGATCAAATCATCGATGCCACAGCAGGACACGACTCGCTGTGTTTCCTTGGTGCATACTCGGGATACCATCAAATAAATATGGCAGAGTCCGACCAAGCTGCTACAGCTTTCATAACGCCATATGGCCCCTTCTGCTTCAACACTATGCCTTTCATGCTCAAGAATGCCGGAGCAACCTACCAACGCATGATTCAAACTTGCCTGGAAAAAAAATCGGCAAAAACAATGGAGGCATACGTGGACGACATGGTCATACAAACAAGACACGTTGAAACCCTAATAGATGACTTGAGGCTTACGTTCGACAACCTACGAACATACGACATCAAGCTGCATCCGGAGAAATGCGTTTTCGGCGTCCCCTCTGGAAAACTGCTGGGCTTCATCTTTCCAACAGAGGAATTGAAGCCAATCCGGAAAAAATCTGAGCTTTGTCGCAGTTGGCTATACCAACAGACCTCAAACACGTCCAGAAATTAGCTGGATGCGTGGCTGCTTTGAGCCGCTTTATCTCCAGGTTAGGAGAAAAGGCACTGCCGCTTTACCACCTTCTTCAGCGCACCGAACACTTCGTGTGGACGGATGCAGCCGCGGCCGGACTCGATGAAATAAAAACCTTATTAGCCAATAATCTAGTCCTAACAGCGCCAAATATCGGTGAACCCATGCCGCTGTACATAGCTGCAACACATCAAGTTGTAAGCGCGGTACTCGTCGTCGAACGAGAGGTTGACGGATACAAATTCCCACTACAGAAGCCGGTTTACTATGTATCCATGGTGCTCACCCCATGCAAAACCCGATACCCACACTATCAAAAAGTAGCATACGCGGTCTTCATGGCATCCCGAAAACTATGACACTACTTTCAAGAGTGTTCGATTACGGTGGCCTCCGAAGTACCACTAAATGATATAATAAATAACCGCGATGCCACAGGCCGGATTGCCAAATGGGCCATAGAGCTCCTTCCGTTCGACATAATATACAAGCCTCGACGGGCTATTAAGTCGCAAGTATTAGCTGACTTTGTTGCCGAATGGACGGAAGCCGAACTCCCCAAAGAGTATGGCGCATACTCTAACTGGATCATGCACTTCGACGGCTCTAAAATGCTGGCCGGATTGAGAGCAGGTGTAGTCCTGACGTCTCCCACCGGAGACACGGTCCAATATGTCCTCCAGATATTATACACATACTCCAACAATGCAGCCGAATATGAGGCTCTGTTGCACGGTCTTCAGATGGCAGTCTCTATGGGCATTCAACGCCTAGAGGTGCGTGGGGATTCAAACCTTGCAATATCCCAAATAAACGGAGACTTTGATTCCAAGGATCCGAAAATGGCGGCCTACCGTAATGCCATCCTTAAAATGTCAGCTCGGTTCGAGGGGCTCGAATTTCACCATGTGGTTTCGAGAAAACAATCAAGCCGCAGATGTACTTGATCGTATCGGCGCTAAACGCGACCCTGTCCCACCTAACATATTCCTGGAAAGGATGTTCAACCCATACGTGGTATGGGAAGGGGAGTCCGGCAATACCAGCACGGATCCGGATACATCCCCAGATTCCGAACTAACAGACATAATCGGAGGCTCTACCACTGAAATAACAACGTCAGCCCACGAAATAATGGCCGTTATCGCCCCGTGGACTGAACCCTTCTTGGCCTACCTAAATAGGCAGGAGCTCCCCGAAGACCAAAATGAAGCACGCTGCATCGTCCGGCGTTCTAAAGCTTACAAAGTCCATGAAGGGGAACTCTATAAGAAAAGCGCGACCGGAGTGCTTCAAAGGTGCATCTCCGAAGAGGAAGGGCGGCAGCTCTTGGCTGAAATCCATGCCGGACTGGGCGGGCACCATGCAGCGGCTCGAGCATTAGTCAGCAAGTCCTTCCATATAGGTTTCTATTGGCCGACGGCCCGAGCAGACGCACATGATCTTGTCCAACATTGCGTCAATTGCCAGCTCTTCGCCAATCAGAGTCATATGCCCCCTACCGCCCTCCAAACAATCCCCATAACTTGGGCCTTCGCGATCTGGGGACTGGATATGGTTGGACCCCTTAAAGGTGGAAGCCACAAGAAAAAATACCTATTGGTCATGGTAGATAAGTTCACCAAATGGATAGAAGCAAAACCAGTGAAAACGGCCGAATCCGGACCAGTAATCGACTTTATATCCGGGGTCGTACACCGATACGGTGTCCCCCACAGCATCACCACCGATAATGGCTCAAATTTCATGGCCGACGAGGTGAAATCTTGGTGCAGCAAAATGGGCATTAAGCTCGACTATGCTTCCGTATACCATCCTCAAACAAATGGCCAAGTCGAACGGGCAAATGGTCTCATCATGAGCGGCATTAAACCCAGACTAGTGCGATCCTTGACAGAGTTGGATACTCATTGGGTCGAGGAGCTCGACTCCGTAATCTGGGGGCTGCGGACCACGTCGAATCGCACCACCGGATATACACCATTTTTATGGTGTACGGTGTGGAAGCAGTACTACCTTGCGACATAATACATGATTCGCCACGCGTACGCATGTACGAAGAAAAGGAAGCCGATCTAGATCGGCAGGATAACTTGGACGCCCTGGAGGAGGAGCGCGATGTCGCTAAGGCCCGTTCCGCATTATATCAGCAACAGGCTGGACGATACCAAAGCAGAGAAGTACGGGCCAAAACCTATAATATTGGCGAACTCGTCCTACGCTTACCGGAGAAGAAGAAGGACAAGCTCAAACCCAAGTGGGAAGGCCCCTTCGTCATCGACCAAGTTCTCACCGGAGGAGCGTATCGCTTATGTAATGCGTCCGATAACAGACTCGAGCCGAACCCATGGAACACGACCAGACTCCGGAGATTCTACGCCTTGCACCGAACTCAGTGTTTGTCTCTTCACCTCCTCCTTTTTATTTATGTTCCCCCTTTTCCTTTCTTGATCTTTTTCTCTTCACACAAAGTATTTCATACAGTACAGACTCCCGGATTATTCCGGCCGCACAACGTGTGTAAACAATACCTGGGGGCTTCCTATACGGAAGCTAAATATAAATTACTCTGAAGGCTTTTTGCCCATCACACATGAATTTCTGTTAATGTGTGCCTTTTCTTCACCATTATATGCATCGATATGACTTAAGACGTGGCCAAGCTGGGTTGCCTGGCTCCTGTGTTTATGCCCTATGTTCCTGTTAATTCGGCTAGGGCATAAGGGGAGCACCTCTGCGATTGTTACTGCTGGTTGAGCCGGATGTGTACCTCAGACTGGGTGAAGCCGAAAGCTAGTTTCCTTAAGAGAATATTCGGTCGGTGAACAAAAGATGTTTTCGGTTTTCATAACATAAATCCCCAGAAGTTTTGTATCCTGCGCCTCTATCGCAGTCCGGGCATGTGCTTTGCCGCATGCACCCCCAGGGAAAGGAACCCTTAATGGAACTATTCTCCCTGGAAGATGTTTCTTACCACCCATGTAATATAACATAACTATTTGGGTACTTGTCTGTTCAAGCACTTATGACCCCTATGCCTGATCTCCACGCATACCCCGATTATGTATAACTGAGCGGGTATTCGGACACACCCCGGACTATAGGATCCGGGGGCTGAAGCGAAAAGGTCCGCCATGACAAATGATTTTAATCTGGCTAGGGGCTACTTATGCCCTTACATTACATAGTCACTTGGACTGACTATATTCCTCCTCTATGCCATCCAACATGCTATCTAATTTACAATCCTGTTGAGAATACTTAGCAGCTAACGCTACCTGGTCATATACCAGACTTACGGGAATTTCTTGCCCATCGGGCCCTGCCGGTCCTACTTCGGTCATATGGTTTGCGTCCAGCTTGGTGTAGCGTGTCTTCACCATTGCCCAAGCTTCTCTTGCACCTTGCCGGCATGCTGATATCTTCCACAGGCGGAAGCGCCGCCGGGATCCTTGAAGCAGGTCCACAAGCTCCCCTATGCCATTTGGCAAGGGGCTTGAGGGCCACAAGGCCTGAGCAACAACGTGCATCACCCACCGAGCTTGCTCGTGCAACTGTGAAAGTTCTTGCAGTACATCACCTATAGATGAGGGCATCTCCTCCTTGGGGCGACCCGTTAACATTCCTACACGAAAAATTCTTTCAATACACTTCCTCGCCGAACTATCATACAGTTCGTCTAGGCACTCACCATAAATGCCGCGTCGACACCTTTTATTCTCCTTTACAGAGTTCGCCAGCTGGGCACGGACGTCTTTTAACTCTACGTCCAGCCGGACATTGGCATCCTGAAGATTGTTCTTCTCCTGCCGCACTTGCGTGAGAATGCGCTCGCCAGCCTTTAGTTGCCTCTGGAGATGCGACTCATCATCTCTCCCGTCCTCCGGATTCACTCCAGGGTTATCTACAGAATTCTCTATTTATCACAAACAGCCAGTTGCTAACTGATACATTTTCGTACAATCGAGATAAATGTTACCGTATGAGGCCTTCTGGGATTCCTCTAGCTTGGCAACTGTGGCCCTTAGTTAACTCTTGCACTCTTCCAGCTCCCGAGACAATTGCTCATTCTTATCTACAAGAACCTGCGCATAAATTGATACTTAAAACTGTTGTTCCAACCGTTTCAAGTCTCAGGGGCTACTGCTATACATACTTATCACAATTTCTTACCCGTATATCTTTGGTATATTGGTTCATCGCTTGTGCAAGCCCGCCTTGAGCAGCCCGGATGTATGCATCTGCTGAATTGAAGGCATTAAAGGCCTCTTTGGAAAAGATGTTGTTCCGAAGCATGGCCCTCCGGTGCCGGTGATTCATGGCGCTCTCCACTTCGGAGTTTGTGGCCGAAAGCATATCCGCATCCTCTGTCAGAGGACTATGCGGCATTGGCCCTACATCTGCCTCCTCTCTCGAAGTTGGTCCTGGAGCCCGACTAGTGGAGGCATGGTAGGTAGGATCCCCGGATATAGTCCGAATACCCCTCTTCCTGCCAGGATGTAAAGGGCGCTGTTACACTTCAAGTAGCAATAATTACATGGCAGGTTGTTTCCTTACCTCTGTAGAGGCGTGTCGGCCCTAACCGCCTTCCTCTTGAGCCTACCCAATCCGGACGCCTGTGGCTGACGGGTCCCTAGGGGCTCGGCCCTGCGCCCCGAGCGTCGTTTCTGCAAAAATACGATGCATCAGGGGTAAAACATGACATCAGGAAAGAATCCTCTTCGGAGGATCGAGTTTTCGGTATGGCTTACACGCGACGAAGGTAGCAGTCCGGGATAGTCAGCGGTGATAGCCACTGAGGTGCCGCACGGCTCGCCCGATAAAATATCCCGTCGACAAGCTCCACAGCCGCATCCGGGTCCTCTTCAAGTCCTGGGTCCAGGGCCCTTTTAGGGTCCTCTGGCTGCAGGGAAGGGCTGGAGATTCCTTCTACGGCCCTCCTCAGTTCCTGCTTGGAAATATCGAGACAAGTAACCTTAGCAAAAAACACCACGATAAGTGAAGCGAGAACATAAATGACGACTTACCCAGTTGGGGGATTGTACATGGAGAATCCGTCTCGCGGTTTGATATGAAGGAAGTCTTCCTCTTCTCCTTTGTATAGGTCGGACAATATCCTTGCCAGCGCAGTGGCGGAGTCCAGACCCTTACGGCCGCAGCCGGTGGCGTCGTCTGTCCCGTTGTAATGCCACATGGGGTTGCCCCGATATTGAAGCGATTGCACTCCCCGCATTATGCATATTGCCATGACCTCGACTATCGTCAGTCCGGATTTGGCCAGTAACTTTATCCTGCTCATCAGGAAATGTATTTCCTTGGAATCCTCTTCTTGGGGGCCTCGGGGGCGCCAGCTTAGACGCGCCCTCGGCGGGGTGTTATTGAACTTGGGCAGTCCTGTCCGGACTGGATCCGGAAGGGGAGCATCGTCAATATAAAACCATTCTGAAGCCCAGTTATCCTGTGCCTTCTTGGGAGTGCCGGATAGGTATCCGGTCTCAGCGGTATGCCATACTTCGGCCCCGCCCACTTGACATAGGGATTCTCCTTGGTTGCGGGGGACAAGGTAGAACAGCTTTTTCCACAATCCAAAATGAGCCTCGCAACCTAGAAATAGCTCACAAAGGGCGACATACCCAGCTATATGTAGTACGGAGGTTGGGGTAAAATTGTGCAACTGGAGGCCGTAAAACTCCATGAGCCCGCGAAGGAATGGATGGATAGGGAACCCGATGCCCCTTAACAGACGCGGGATAAGGCATACTCGCTCCTCTGGAGATGGATAGGGAGATCTCTCCGCTTGTTCTCCGCCATTATAGGTGGCCACCCTGGCTCGGACAGGGACCATGAACACCAGCGGGAGGAGCCCTTGGGTTTGTAACTTTATCAGACGGCTATGTGAAACTGAACACTCTCCCCAGTCTCCCGGCTTGGGGCAAGGGGAGCGAGCAGAAGAGCTGCGACGACCAGCCATGTTGGAATGGTTTTTTCTGGGCACTTTGTTGGATGCTTGCTCAAGGAGGGAGAGTGGGGTTTGGATCTGAGAATCCCCGTCTCTTCAAATAGACGGTTAGCCCGAAGGACCGAGGGTGGCAAACGCAAAAATGCCTCGACTCCCCGCATCCGCTTGACACGTGGAAATGGTCATTATTGAAGCACTGAAGCCGAGGAGTACAAACATTGATGAGATGCTGGACACTGTTTGTCGTGATGGGTACATTGGAGTATTCGGAGAAGGAACCCGCCATGCAATGCCGAAGACAAGACTTCACGCCGGACTCATCATCATTGAAGCCTGGTTCAGGGGCTACTGAGGGAGTCCTAGATTAGGGGGTATCCGGACAGCCAGACTATATACATTGTCCGGACTATTAAAGCATGAAGATACAAGACTCAAGACTTCGGCCCGTGTCCGGATGGGACTCTTCTTTGCGTGGAAGACAAGCTTGGCGATCCGGATATTAGATTTCCTTCCTTGTAACCGACTCCATGTAAACCCTAGCCCTCTCCGCTGTCTATATAAACCGGAGAGAATGGTCCTTAGATGGCCGATCACAATGACAATCATACCATCATAGGCTAGCTCTTAGGGTTTAGCCTCTACGATCTCGTGGTAGATCTACTCTTGTACTACTCATACCTTCAATATTAATCAAGCAGGAACTAGGGTTTTACCTCCATCGAGAGGGCCCGAACCTGGGTAAACATTGTGTCCCTTGCTTCCTGTTACCATCAGCCTAAGACGCACAGATCGGGACCCCTACCCGAGATCCGCCGGTTTTGACACCGACAGGGGGCTCGATCACGACAACTACACTGCAGCGAAACGACGAAGAAGCAGAACTGCATAGCACAGGGACACCTATGTGGACACGGTCTAGACACGGGAAGCACTCCGATCCGGTAAGACTTTCCTGAAATTTAGCATGACACGCCAGGTCAGTACATTGAATGTACTTGCAAGCTCTCACAAGTAAAGGCATAATGGCAAACAATAACTTGATGATTAAGCAGTTTAAATGCAAGGCTATGCAGACTACTCATGAAGTGAACATGCTTGTGCACCGAGTCCCTCAGACTCTTTTACCAAATGGGTTACCTCGTAACTAACATCATCAATACGGTGATCACTTTCGGATCACAGACGAAACCAACTCTTTGGTTCCCTCAGCAACGACCATCTTCATGGTCTCAACAATCTCATCACATAACCAGTACCAACCATATCACTTTAGTGTGCCAAATTTACTTATTTATGTTGATCCATGGTGTGACCTACTTACGAGTTGTGTTTGTAACCGAGGACGCGACTATCGATAGATATAATATACACTCTGCAGAGGTTAGTACATTGTACCCACACCATAGAATCCATGGCCTCACACTCCCATTCAGGTGGACCAACGGTATTCCGACAGAACGGACCCATTGCCATGACACTCTCTCGGCCACTCCGACCAACTCCCCTCGGGCTAAGTCATGGGTGGCCCCAATGTCAACCAATGACATCCAATGGCCACCGTCGTGGCAAAACAATCAACGGTCCAAACGGGGACAAGGTACCATAACAACAACAACGGGCAAGGTTATGTCTGCTTACCGGGCCAGGGTACCGCATGCCCATAAACTTCCCTTGTTGGAGGCACCGACCAGAGGCATGACAACGGATCGAATAAGGGCCTTCCCATAAAGGCAAATGTGGTTGCACTGGGAAGCTTGATTCGGTGGCACCATGACTCAATCAACAATTATGTTCAAGTTGGAATATCATCAGGTTAAACTTGAAATAAAAGAACTCGAGCCATAGTATGCCATGATCGTGCAACTATATGACATGCAACCGTAAGCACATATCACTGAAATGGAACGGATCAACATCATAGACTCACTAGTCATGCACTACTAATCATTTTGAGGCACTGGTTTTAACTTCAAAATTTTTTAGTTATCACAATAGCATGATGAGTATATGAATATTAAAGCATCATATGAAAAATAACCCCAGCCATTTTCAAACCATAGTCATGCTATCAAAGTACCACTACTGCATCCAACTAGTTCATGTAATCAAGTACTACAGCAAGCTTAGAATATCAAGCAAGACAAATGAAATAACTTAAGCAAAGTTATTTAAATGATTTAAATGCATGAAATAATTAATTCATATCCAGAAAAATCATAGCTATTGAAATGACACCATGCAAATATTTGTGTGGCTTGCCTTAGCATAGAGGAGGGTCACACTCATCCTGGTTCTCCTCAAGGCAAACTTCTCCTTCTGAAAATATTTAAAAACAACAAAAGAAAATATCAAGAACCACTCTGAAATTCACCAGAAATTCTAGATAGCAAGGAAAAAATCTCAAATTTGGTGTGCTGCTAGAATATTTTAATACAAACACAATGCAAAAATAATCAGCTAATTTGGATTTCTGGTTTAGGAGTTAGAGTTGGTCAAACTTCCTGGTCAAAATGAGCTAAACTAAAAAGAAAAAGGAAAACCAGGGGGTGACGTCGAAGACGTAAACCCGTGGGGCACCTCCACTTATACCGCTTCGGGGGTGGCTGAGTGGCTGACAGCGGGCCCCCGCTGTCAGGTTTAGAGAGAGAGGGAGGGAAACAGAGGAGGGACGGCGAGTCGCTGGCGTTTCCCCAGTGAGGAGAGGTTGGTTGCTGCGACGTCTTGAGCTTGCGTTGGTTTTCCTTGAAGAGGAAAGGGTGATGCAGCAAAGTAGCGTAAGTATTCCCCTCAGTTTTTGAGAACCAAGGTACCAATCCAGTAGGAGGCTCCTCAAAAGTCCCACGCACCTACACAAACAAACAAGAACCTTGCAACCAACGCAATAAAGGGGTTGTCAATCCCTTCACGGCCACTTGCGAAAGTGAGATTTGATAGAGATAATATGATAAGATAAATATTTTTGGTATTTTTATGATATAGATTGGAAAGTAAAAGATGCAAATAAAAGTAGACGTAAAACTTATATGATAAAAGATAGACCAGGGAGCCATAGGTTTCACTAGTGGCTTCTCTCAAGATAGCATAAGTATTACGCTGGGTGAACAAATTACTGTCGAGCAATTGATAGAAAAGCGCATAGTTATGAGATTATCTAGGCATGATCATGTATATAGGCATCACGTCCGTGACAAGTAGACCGAAACGATTCTGCATCTACTACTATTACTCCACACATTGACCAACTCCTGCCTGCATCTGGAGTATTAAGTTCATGAAGAACAGAGTAACACATTAAGAAAGATGACATGATGTAGAGGGATAAACTCATGCAATATGATATAAACCCCATCTTTTATCCTCGATGGCAACAATACAATACGTGCCTTGCTACCCCTAATGTCACTAGGAAAGGACACTGCAAGATTGAACCCAAAGCTAAGCACTTCTCCCATTGCAAGAAAGATCAATCTAGTAGGCCAAACCAAACTGATAATTCGAAGAGACTTGCAAAGATAACTTAATCACACATAAAATAATTCAGAGGAGATTCAAATATTTCTCATAGATAAACTTGATCATAAACCCACAATTCATCCGATCTCGACAAACACACCGCAAAAAGAGTTACATCGATTAGATCTCCAAGAAGATCGAGGAGAACTTTGTATTGAGATTCAAAGAGAGAGAGAGAGAAGAAGCCATCAAGCTAAAAACTATGGACCCAAAGGTCTGTGGTAAACTACTCACAACTCATCGAAGAGGCCTTGCAGATGATGTAGAGGCCCTCCGTGGTTGATTCCCCCTCAGGCGGAGCGCCGGCGAAGGCTCCAAGATGTGATCTCGCAGATACAGAAGGTTAAGGTGGTGGAATTAGATTTTTGTGGTCGCTTCTGATGTTTTCAGGGTATGGGAGTATATATAGGAGGAAGAAGTAGGTCGGTTGACGCTCGAGGGGCCCACGAGGGTGGGGGCGCGCCCACCCCCAGGGGGCACGCCGGGCACCCTCGTGGCCGCCTCGTTTTTTGCTTGATGTCCACTCCAAGTCTCCAGGTTGGCATTTGTTCCAAAAAGATCGCTCCCAAAGGTTTCATTCCGTTTGGACTCCGTTTGATATTCCTTTTCTTCGAAACACTGAAATAGGCAAAAAACAGCAATTCGGGCTGGGCCTCCGGTTAGTAGGTCAGTCCCAAAAATGATATGGAAGTGTAAAGTAAAGCCCATAAACATCCAAAACGGGTAATATAATAGCATGGAACAATAAAAAATTATAGATACGTTGGAGACGTATCAAGCATCCCCAAGCTTAATTCCTGCTCGTCCTCGAGTAGGTAAATGATAAAAACAGAATTTTTGATGTGGAATGCTACCTAGCATAATTCTCAATGTAATTTTCTTTATTGTGGCATGAATGTTCAGATACAAATGATTCAAAATAAAAGTTCATATTGACATAAGAAATAGTAATACTTCAAGCATACTAACAAGGCAATCATGTCTTCTCAAAATATCATGGCATTAGAAGGTTCATCCCTACAAAATCATATAGTTAGGCTATGTTTCATTTTCATTACACAAAATACTCTCATCAAGAACAACCCCGGTTTCAGCCAAGCAATTGGTTCATACTTTTTAACGCGCTCAGCTTTTTTCAACTCTCACGCAATACATGAGCGTGAGCCATGGATATAGCACTATGGGTGGAATAGAATATGATGATGGCGGTTGTGTGGAGAAGACAAAAAAGGAGAAAGTCTCACATTGACGATGCTAATCGATGGGCTATGGAGATGCCCATCAATTGATGTCAACATGAGGAGTAGGGATTGCCATGCAATGGACGCACTAGAGCTATAAATGTATGAAAGCTCAACAAAAGAAACTAGTGGGTGTGCATCCAACTTGCTTGCTCACGAAGACCTAGGGCATTTTGAGGAAGCCCATCATTGGAATATACAAGCCAAGTTTTATAATGAAAAATTCCCACTAGTATATGAAAGTGACAACAAATGAGACTATCTATATGAAGAACATGGTGCTACTTTGAAGCACAAGTGTGGAAAAGGATAGTAACATTGTCCCCCTTTTTTACTTTTTATTTTTTTGGGCCTTTTTTTATTTGGCCTTTCTTTCTTTTAGTTGGCCTTTTTTTCTTCTTTTTGGCCTTTCTTTTTTTCTTTTCTTCTTTTTTATAAGGGACAATGTTCTAATAATGATGCTCATCACACTTCTATTTATTTACAACACATGAATTACAACTCAAAACTGGAACGAAATATGACTCTATATGAGTGCCTCCGGCGGTGTACCGGGATGGGCAATGAATCAAGAGTGACATGTATGAAAAATTATGAAGGTGGCTTTGCCACAATACGATGTCAACTACATGATCATGCAAGGCAATATGACAATGGTGATGCGTGTCATGATAAATGGAACAGTGGAAAGTTGCATGGCAATATATCTCAGAATGGCTATGGAAATGCCATGATATGTAGGTATGGTGGCTGTTTTGAGGAAGATATAAGGAGGTTTATGTGTGATACAACGTATCGTATCACGGGGTTTGGATGCACCGGCGAAGTTTGCACCAACTCTCAAGGTGAGAAAGGGCAATGCACGGTACCGAAGAGGCTAGCAATGATGGAAAGGTAAAAGTGTGTATAACCCATGGACTCACATTAGTCATAAAGAACTCATATACTTATTGCAAAAGTTTTATTAGCCCTTGAAGCAAAGTACTACTATGCATGCTCCTAGGGGAAGGGTTGGTAGGAGTTAACCATCGCACGATCCCGACCTCCACACATAAGGAAGGCAATCAAAAGAGCATCCCATGCAACAAATTTGTTACACAACTTTTACCATACATGCATGCTACGGGACTTGCCAACTTTAACACAAGTATTCTATCAATTCACAATTACCCAACTAGAATGACTCTAATATCACCACCTCTATATCTCAAAACAATTATGAAGCATCAAATTGATCATAGCATCCAATTCACTTCCTATGATAGTTTTTATTATACCCAACTCGGATGCCCATCATTCTAGGACCAATTTTATAATCATAGCAAATACCATGCTGTTCTAAAAGACTCCCAAAATAATATAAGTGAAGCATGAGAGATCAATAATTTCTACAAAATAAAGCCACCGCCATGCTCTAAAAGATATAAGTGAAGTACTAGAGCAAAACTATCTAGCTCAAAAGATATAAGTGAAGCACATAGAGTATTCTAACAAATTCCAAATCATGTGGGTTTCTCCCAAAAGGTGTGTACAGAAAGGATGATTTTGGTAATCTAAAAAGCTAAGATTAATATCATACAAGACGCTCCAAGCAAAACACATATCATGTGGCGAATAAAAATATAGCTCCAAGTAAAGTTACTGATAGACGAAAACGAAAGAGGGGATGCCTTCCGGGGAATCCCCAAGCTTAGGATTTTGTTTATCCTTGAATATCTTGGGGTGCCATGGGCATCCCTAATCTTAGTCTCTTGCCACTCCTTATTCCATAGTCCATCAAATCTTTACCCAAAACTTGAAAACTTCACAATACAAAACTCAACAGGAAATCTCATAAGCTCCGTTAGTGCAAGAAAGAAAAACCACCACATGAGGTACTGTAATGAACTCATTCTTTATTTATATTTATATTGATGTTAAACCTACTGTATTCCAACTTCTCTATGGTTCATACCCCTCGATACTAGCCATAGATGCATCAAAATAAGCGAACAACACACGAAAAACAGAATCTGTCAAAAATAGAACAGTCTGTAGAAATCTGTAACTTTCGAATACTTATGGAACTCTAACAATCCTACCAAAATAGGAAGTCCTGGGAAATTTATCTGTTGATATACATCAAAAAGAATCAATGCAAAATAACATTTCTGTGATTTATTAAAATTATTTTCGTGCGTGTAAAAGTTTCTGTTTTTCAGTAGAATCATATTAACTATCACCGTAGGTTATCCTATAGGTTCTACTTGGCACAAACACTAATTAAAATATAAAAACACATCTAAACAGAATCTAGATGAAAAATTTATTACTAAACAGAAGAAAAAAGTAAGAAACAAAAATAAAATTGGGTTGCCTCCCAACAAGCGCTATCGTTTTAACGCCCCTAGCTAGGCATAAAAGCGAGGATAGATCTAAGTAGTGCCATCTTTGGCATTCAATTCATAAGTAGCTTGCATGATAGATTCATAAGGTAATTTAACTTTATTTCTAGGTAAGTGTTCCATGCCTTTCCTTAATGGAAATTGGAATCTAATATTCCCTTCCTTCATATAAATAATTGCACCAATCGTTCTAAGGAAAGGTCTACCAAGAATAATAGGACATGAAAGATTGCAATCTATATCAAGAACGATAAAATCTACGGGCACATAATTCCTATTTGCAACAATAAGAACATCATTGATCCGTCCCATAGGTTTCTTAATGGTGGAATCCGCAAGGTGCAAGTTTAAAGAACCATCATCAAAATCATCGAAACCTAGAATATCAGATAAAGTTTTCGGAATCGTGGAAACACTAGCACCCAAATCACACAAAGAATAGCACTCATGATCTTTAATTTTAATCTTTATAGTAGGTTCCCACTCATCATAAAGTTTTCTAGGTATAGAAACTTCCAAATTAAGTTTTTCTTCATAAGATTGCATAAAGGCATCAACAATATGTTTGGTAAAAGCTTTATTTTGACTATAAGCATGAGGAGAATTCAACACGGATTGCAACATGGAATACAATATATTAAAGAACAATTATCATAATTAAATTCCTTGAAATCCATAATAGTGGGTTCAATGCTATTTAAAGTCTTGACCTCTCCAATCCCACTTTTACCAAATTTAGCATCAAGATCTAAAAACTCCGAATTATTGGGACGCCTTTTAACTAAAGTTGACTCATCTCCAGTCCCATCATTATCAAGATTCATATTGCAAAACAACGATTTAATAGTGGATACATCAATAACTTTTAGATCTTCATCATTATTTTCATGGAGACTAGAAGAACACGCTTGTACAAAGCAATCTTTCTTAGCACACAATCTAGCGGTTCTTTCTTTGCACTCATCAATGGAAATTCTCATGGCTTTGAGAGACTCATTGATATCATGCTTAGGTGAGATAGATCTAAGTTTCAAAGAATCAACATCAAGCGAAAGGCTATCAACGTTCCTAGCCAAATCATCAACTATAAGCAATTTTTCTTCAAGCAAAGTATTAAAATTCTTTTGGGAGATCATAAATTCTTTAACACTATTCTCAAAATCAGAGGGCATCTTATTAAAATTTCCATAAGAGTTCTTGTATGAATTACCATAATTATTAGAGGAATTACTAGGAAACGGTCAAGGATTAAAGTTTCCTCTATAAGCATTGTTACCAAAATTATTCCTACCAACAAAATTCACATCCATAGATTCATTATTATTCTCAATCAAAGTAGACAAAGGCATATCATTAGGATCAATAGGAGCACTCTTAGTATCAAACAATTTCATAAGTTCATCCATGTTTCCACTCAAAACATTAATTTCTTCTATACCATGCACTTTTTTACTAGTAGATCTTTCGGTGTGCCATTGAGAATAATTAGCCATAATGTTATCAAGGAGTTTAGTAGCTTCTCCTAAGGTGATTTACATAAAAGTGCCTCCCGCGGCCGAACCTAAAAGATTTCTAGAAGAAAAATTCAATCCGGCATAAAAATTTGTATGATCATCCATAAGTTCAAACCTTGAGTAGGGCAATTGCGAATCATTAATTTCATTCTTTCCCAAGATTGGGCAACATGCTCATGATCAAGTTGTTTAAAATTCATAATATCGTTCCTAAGAGAGATGATCTTAGCGGGAGGGAAATACTTAGAGATAAAAGCATCTTTGCACTTATTCCATGAATCAATACTATTCTTAGGCAAAGACGAAAACCAAGTTTTAGCACGATCTCTAAGTGAAAACGGAAATAACTTCAATTTAACAATATCATTATCCGTATCTTTCTTCTTTTGCATATCACACAAATCAACAAAGTTGTTTAGATGAGTAGTGACATCTTCACTAGGAAGGCTGGAGAATTGATCTTTCATAACAAGATTCAACAAAGCAACATTGATTTCACAAGATTCAACATCATTAAGAGGAGCAATCAGAGTGCTAAGGAAATCATTATTATTGGTATTGGAAAAGTCACACAATTTGGTATTATCTTGCGCCACCGTGACAAGCAATCCAACACACAAGCAAACAAAAAGGCAAGCGAAAGAGAGAGAAGATTGGGAACGAGAGGGCGAATAAATCCAGTAGGAGGCTCCTCAAAAGTCCCACGCACCTACACAAACAAACAAGAACCTCGCAACCAACACAATAAAGGGGTTGTCAATCCCTTCACGGCCACTTGCGAAAGTGAGATCTGATAGAGATAATATGATAAGATAAATATTTTTGGTATTTTTATGATATAGATTGGAAAGTAAAAGATGCAAATAAAAGTAGATGTAAAACTTATATGATAAAAGATAGACCCGGGGGCCATAGGTTTCACTAGTGGCTTCTCTCAAGATAGCATAAGTATTATGGTGGGTGAACAAATTACTGTCGAGCAATTGATAGAAAAGCGCATAGTTATGAGATTTTCTAGGCATGATCATGTATATAGGCATCACGTACGTGACAAGTAGACCGAAACGATTCTGCATCTACTACAATGTATTAAGTACTAAATTGAACTTAATACTCTAGATGCAGACAGGAGTCGGTCGATGAAAGATCAATTCTCCGGCTTTCCAATCTTTGTGTAGTAGATGTAGAATCGTTTCGGTCTACTTGTCGCGGACGTGATGCCTATATACATGATCATGCCTAGATAATCTCATAATTATTTGCTTTTCTATCAATTGCTCGACAGTAATTTGTTCACCCACTGTAATACTTATGCTATCTTGAGAGAAGCCACTAGTGAAACCTATGGCCCCCGGGTCTATCTTTTATCATATAAGCATTCAATCTACTTTTATTTGCATCTTTACTTTTCCAATCTATATTATAAAATACCAAAAAATATTTATCTTATCACACTATCTCTATCAGATCTCACTTTCGCAAGTGGCCGTGAAGGGATTGACAACCCCTTTATTGTGTTGGTTGCGAGTTCTTTATCTGTTTGTGTAGGTGCGTGGGACTTTTGAGGGTCCTCCTACTGGATTGATACCTTGGTTCTCAAAAATCGAGGGAAATACTTACGCTACTATTGCTGCATCACCCTTTCCTCTTGAAGGAAAACCAATGCAAGCTCAAGACATAAGAAGGATTTCTGGCGCCGTTGCCGGGGAGGTCTTCGCTCAAGTCAAGACATACCAAGTACCCATCACAAACTCATCTCCCTCGCATTACATTATTTGCCATTTGCCTCTCATTTTCCTCTCCCCCACTTCACCCTTGCCGTTTTATTCACCCTCTTTTTCCCATGTGCTTTCTTTTTGCTTGCATCTTCGCTTGCTAAAAGTTTATGGATCCTCATCCACTTGCTAATCTCTTTAAGAGATCCAATTATGATGAACCTATTGCTGGTGAGTTGAGTGCACTAGATTATCTTTATGAGGCTTTGCTTGGAATTCATGAATCTGAAAATTGTGATGAAGTACTTTATGAAGTGATTCACGATAGATCTTTGAATAAAAAGCATAATTGCAATGATTTTACTATAAATTCTCTTGATGTCAATTGTGCTAATAATATGCAAAACCCTAAGCTTGGGGATTGTCGGGGAAACTGATCGAGGCGAAGCACACGAGCAGTTTACCCAGCTTCGGAGCTCTCTGGAGAGATAATACTCCTACTGCTGCTTGTTTGATTGTATTGTGTTCTTGCTCCAGAGAGCTAAGTTTTCTCTGGCTTCGAAATGATCCGAACCCCCCCTACCTGGCGCGCCATAGATGTCGGGGAAACTGATCCACGAGCACCTATGGGTCCGGCGGACCGGGCCCCTTTCGGTTCGGCGGGGGGCGGAGGTCGCACGAAGAGCAGATCGAGGCGGAGCACACGAGCAGTTTACCCAGCTTCGGAGCTCTCTGGAGAGATAATACTCCTACTGCTGCTTGTTTGATTGTATTGTGTTCTTGCTCCAGAGAGCTAAGTGCTTCTCTGGCTTCGAAATGATCCCAACCCCCCCTACGTTGCGCATGGGCCTCCTTTTATAGGCTCAAGGGGTTACCGACAGGTGGCAACGCAGAGAAGGGTAAAAGCATAAAAAGTGAGGTGGTTGGTGCAGCTACCTGCACAGTGCATCCTACCTAACCTTGACGGCAGGGGACAAGGGCATTTAATGCCCGTCTGCGTCACCCAAACAGTGCAGAAAAGGACCGTCAGGGACGCCACCGTTCGCCACGATGGTAATCTTGTCAGCTTCGCATGCCACCGCGCACCACTGGCTGCACAGCCTCCCGCCACGCGCGCCTGGAATGGCCCCCAGAGTGACACGTTGGTGGATGTGCTGGAGCGTGGGTACAGGGTGGTAGCCCGCCGCGGCAAGCGCCTTGCCGCGGCCGTTGCCTTGTCGGGCCCGGAAGCTTGTCGCTCACCGGGGCTTGCCGGGACGCGCGGCGCGTCGCGGCAAGTTCCTTGAAATGCCTTGGTTGGCCTTCCCGGCAAGCTCCTCTTGCCGGGGCCTTGTCTCCTTGGCCAGAATACTTTGTTCTTGAATGGCTCCAAAGGAAGCACGGAGGACCCTGGCGGTCGCCCGGCAAGCCTTGCCGCGGGGTGCTGCAACTGCCCGTGCACAAGTTCGGGATACTAGGGTACCCCTACTCTAGTACACCGACAGGGATGCTAGATTTGCTATGTCTACTACTTGTTGCAATGATCATGATTGGGGTGATTCTTCTTATGATCTTGAAAATTTATTTAAGCCCTATGATGAATATGAGGTTGATAATAGTGTTTGCAATAATATTGGAAGTGGGTTTGTAAGAGTGTCAACTTTAGATACCACATATTTGGAGAATGTTCAATATTATGAATTTTTTGATAAAAGTGGGTTTGGAGAGGTCATGACTTTAGTTAATGTTAATCCCACTATTTTGGAAGAGTGTCCACTTCACATGCATGTGGATCATGTTGAGAATATTTTATGTGATAGCTATTTTGTTGAATTTGCCTATGATCCTACATGTAATTATTATGAGAGAGGAAAATATGGTCATAGAAATTTTTATCTTACCAAATTACCTCTCGTCATGTTGAGATTGTTATCGTCTCTTTCTTCTTCCTTGCATATGCTAGTTTTTGCTTGCCTTGCAAATTTGTTTGCTTATAATTTGCCTATGCATAGGAAGTATGTTAGACTTAGATGTGTTTGTCACGTGTTTCATGATGGTCTTTTTGTGCTTCAATTCTTGTCTTTCATGTGAGCATCATTAAAATTATCAATGCCTAGCTAGGGGCGTTAAACGATAGCGCTAGTCGGGAGGCAACCCAATTTTATTTGTGTTTTTTCTTTTTGTTTCTCTTTAGTAATACATTTTGCATCTACCTTATGTTTAGATGTGTTTTTATGTTTTAATTAGTGTTTGTGCCAAGTAGAACCTATAGGATAACATATGGTGATAGTTAATTTGATTCTGCTGAAAAACAGAAACTTTGCACGCACGAAATTAGTTTTGTTAAATCACCGAAACGTGCTTTTGTGTTGATTCTTTTTGCTGTAGATCGATAGACAAATTTTCCAGGACTTCCTATTTTGGTAGGATTTTTAGAGTTCCGGAAGTATATGTGGGTTACAGATTTCTACAGACTGTTCTATTTTTGACAGATTCTGTTTTTCGTGTGTTGTTTGCTTCTTTTGATGCATCTATGGCTAGTATTAAGTGGTATGAACCATAGAGAACTTTGAATACAGTAGGTTTAACACCAATATAAATAAAGAATGAGTTCATTACAGTATCTTATGTGGTGGTTTTGCTTTCTTTCACTAACGGAGTTTATGAGATTTCCTGTTGAGTTTTGTTTGTTGTGAAGTTTTCATGTTTTGGGTAAAGATTTGATGGACTATGGAATAAGGAGTGGAAAAATCCTAAGCTTGGGGATTACCATGGCACCCCAAGATATTCAAGAGTAGCCAAAATCCTAAGCTTGGGGATGCTCCTGGAAGGCATCCCCTCTTTCGTCTTCGTTCATTGGTAACTTTACTTGGAGCTATATTTTTCTTCGCCACATGATATGTGTTTTGCTTGGAGCGTCATGTATGATATTAGTATTTGCTTTTTAGTTTACCACAATCATCCTTGCTGTACACACCTTTTGCGAGAAGCCCACTTGATTGAAATTTATTAGAATACTCTATGTGCTTCACTTATATCTTTTGAGCTAGATAGTTTTTGCTCTAGTACTTCACTTATATCTTTTAGAGCACGGCGGTGGCTTAATTTTGTAGAAATTGTTAGTCTCTCGTTCTTCACTTATATTATTTTGAGAGTCTCTTAGAACAGCATGGTATCTGCTATGGTTATGAATTTGGTCCTAGAATGATGAGCATCCAAGTTGGTATAATAAAAACTATCATAGAAAGTGCATTAAACACTAGGATCAATTTGATGCTTGATAATTGTTTTGAGATATAATGGTGGTAATGTTAGAGTCATCATGTTAATGGGTAATTATGAAATTGAGAAATACTTGTGTTGAAGTTGGCAAGTCCCGTAGCATGCACGTATGGTAGTGAAAAATTTGTTGCATGAGGTGCTCTTTTGATTGTCTTCCTTATGAGTGGCAGTCGGGGACGAGCGATGGTATTTTCCTACCAATCTATCCCTCTAGGGGCATGCATAGTAGTACTTTGCTTCTAGGGCTAAGTAGACTTTTGCAATAAGTATATGAGTTCTTTATGACTAATGTGAGTCCATGGATATACGCACACTCACCCTTCCACTTAGCTAGCCTCTATTATACCGCGCAACTTTCGTCGGTATCATGCACCCATTATTTACCTTCCTCAAAACATCCACCATACCTACCTATTATGGCATTTCCATAGCCATTCCGAGATATATTGCCATGCAACTTTCCACTGTTCCGTTATTATGACATGCTCCATCATTGTCATATTGCTCTTTGCATGATCATGTAGTTGACATCGTATTTGTGGCAAAGCCACCTTCATAATTTTCATACATGTCGCTCTTGATTCATTGTATATCCATGTACACCGCCGGAGGCATTCATATAGAGTCATATCTTGTTCTAGCTTTGAGTTGTAATTCTTGAGTTGTAAATCAATAAAAGTGTGATGATCTTCATTATTAGAGCATTGTCCCAGTGAGGAAAGGATGATGAAGACTATGATTCCCCCACAAGTCGAGATGAGACTTCGGACTTTACAAAAAAAAGAGAAAGGCCAAAAAAAGAAAGGCCAAAGAAAAAAGAATAAGAAAAAATAAGAAAAAAAAGGAGAAAAGAAAAATAATAATAATGAGAGAAAAAGAGAGAAGGGACAATGTTACTATCTCTTTTCCATACTTGTGCTTCAAAATAGCACCATGATCTTCATGATAGAGAGTCTCCTATGTTGTCACTTTCATATACTAGTGGGAATTTTTCATTATAGAACTTGACTTGTATATTCCAATGATGGGCTTCCTCAAATGCCCTAGGTCTTCGTGAGCAAGCAAGTGGGATGCACACCCACTTAGTTTCTTTTGTTGAGCTTTCATACATTTATAGCTCTAGTGCATCCATTGCATGGCAACCCCTACTCACTCAAATTGATATCTATTAATGGGCATCTCCATAGCCCGTTGATACGCCTAGTTGATGTGAGACTATCTTCTCCCTTTTTTTGTCTTCACAACCACGACCATATACCAACATAGTGCTATGTCCATGGCTTGCGCTCATGTATTGCGTAAGAGTTGAAAAAGTTGAAGCGTGTTAAAAAGTATGAACCAATGGCTCGGCTCGTCATCGGGGTTGTACATGATGGGAGTATTTTGTGTAATGGAAATGAAGCATGACCGAACTATATGATTTTGTAGGGATAAGCTTTCTTTGGCTATGCTATTTTGATAGGACATGATTATTTGTTAGTATGCTTTGAAGTCTTATTATTTTTATGATTTATAAGCTTTTATCTTGAATCATTTGGATCTGAACAATCATGCCACAATAAATAAAATTACATTGAGAATTATGCTAGGTAGCATTCCACATCAAAAATTCTATTTTTATCATTTACCTACTCGAGGACAAGCAGGAATTAAGCTTGGGTATGCTTGATACGTCTCCAACGTATCTATAATTTTTGATGTTTCATGCTTTATATTACCCGTTTTGGATGTTTATGGGCTTTATTTTACACATTTATAACATTTTTGGGACTAACCTACTAACCGGAGGCCCAGCCCGTATTGCTGTTTTTTTGCCTATTTCAGTGTTTCGAAGAAAAGGAATATCAAACAGAGTCCAAACGGAATGAAACCTTCAGGAGCGTGATTTTTGGAACAAACGTGATCCAAAGGACTTGGAATACAAGGCAAGAATCAGCCGAGGCGGCCATGAGGGTGGAGGGCGCACCCACCCCTATTGGGCACACCCCCTGTCTTGTGGGCCCCTCGGGCGGCCACCGACATACTTCTTCCTCCTATATATACCCATGTACCCCGAAAACATCCAGGAAGCCAACGAAACACAATTTCCACCGCCGTAACCTTCTGTATCCGCGAGATCCCATCTTGGAGCCTTCGCCAGCGCTCCGCCGAAGGGGGAATCGACCATGAAGGGCTTCTACATCAACACCAAAGCCCCTCCGATGAGTTGTGAGTAGTTTACCACAGACCTTCGGGTCCATAGTTATTAGCTAGATGGCTTCTTCTCTCTTTTTGGATCTCAATACCATATTCTCCCCCTCTCTTATGGAGATCTATTTGATGTAACTCTTTTTGCGGTGTGTTTGTCGAGATCCGATGAATTGTGGGTTTATGATCAAGTTTATCTATGAGAAATATTTGAATCTCCTCTGAATTCTTTTATGTATGATTGAGTTATCGTTGCAAGTCTCTTCGAATTATAAGTTTGCTTTGGCCTACTAGATTGATCTTTCTTGCAATAGGAGAAGTGCTTAGCTTTGGGTTCAATCTTGCGGTGTCCTTACCCAGTGACAATAGGGGTTGCAAGGCACGTATTGTATTGTTGCCATCGAGGATAAAAATATGGGGTTTATATCATATTGCATGAGTTTATCCGTCTACATCATGTCATCTTTCCTAATGCATTACTCTGTTCTTATGAACTTAATACTCTAGATGCATGCTGGATAGCGGTCGATGTGTGGAGTAATAGTAGTAGATGCAGGCAGGAGTCGGTCTACTTGTCGCGGACGTGATGCCTATATACATGATCATGCCTAGATAATCTCATAATTATTCGCTTTTCTATCAATTGCTCGACAGTAATTTGTTCACCCACCGTAATACTTATGCTATCTTGAGAGAAGCCACTAGTGAAATCTATGGCCCCCGGGTCTATCTTTTATCATATAAGCTTTCAATCTACTTTTATTTGCATCTTTACTTTTCCAATCTATATTATAAAATACCAAAAATATATTTATCTTATCATACTATCTCTATCAAATCTCACTTTCGCAAGTGGCCGTGAAGGGATTGACAACCCCTTTATTGCGTTGGTTGCGAGTTCTTTGTTTGTTTGTGTAGGTGCGTGGGACTTTTGAGGAGCCTCCTACTGGATTGATACCTTGGTTCTCAAAAACTAAGGGAAATACTTACGCTACTATTGCTGCATCACCCTTTTCTCTTCAAGGAAAACCAACGCAAGCTCAAGACGTAGCAATAACTACAAAATATTTTTGCACAGGGGGGTGTGCCAAGGTCCAAAGAATATTTAGGAATTTTCTTTGATTTTTGTGGGCAAGAAAAATGAGGGTTTCTTTGGAGCATATGTGGCTGAAGTACTATTTTTGAGAAGAAATGCATATTTTTCATTTAAGAAAAATATTCATATGGCCATGGTTTGATATATCAGAGAGAAAATGATGTGTTTGAGAGGGAGGTGGGTCACTAGGGTGAAAATCGAGGAAATGCCCAAGTGGTTTAGTCCATCTGAGTTGATTCAAAACCCAAATTCAGATTCAAAAGGCAATTAAGTCCATAAAAAGAAAAGGGAAAAAACCAGGGTGTCACATTCTTCTCGGTCCTTATTATCCTCATATCGATATCTCACCCAAAACTTGAAAAGTTCTATCACACAAAACTTGACAGAACTTCGTGAGATGGGTTAGTATGATAAAACAAGTCATTCACATGGGTACTATCAAGACAAGATTCATAATTGTTCTCACACATTGCCTATTGTACTCTATCATTTCCACAATTTATATTGACCAATATAAGCCATAGAAACCATAAAACAAGCAAACTATGCATTGAAAACAGAATCTATCAAAAACAAAATAGTCTATAGAAACCTGAATTGTGCTCATACTTCTGTAACTCTAAAAATTCTGAAAAAATAGGAGAAATGGGAAATTTGTCTATCAAGCATGTGAAAAACAATTCAGAGCAAGAGCACGTTTCTGTGATTTTACGAAATTCTAGAACTGGGCACAAAAGTTTCTGTTTTTCCATAGAATCAAGTCAACTATCATCCACATCACCCCAATGGCTTTACTTGGCACTTTATTGAAACAAAAGCTATAAAACAGGATTACTACAATAGCTTAATCATGTGAAAACATAAAAATAGTAGGTAAAAATATTGGGTTGTCTCCCAACAAGCGCATTCTTTTATGCCTTTTAAGCTAGGCATGATGATTTTAATGATGCTCATATAAAAGTAGTAACTGAAACATGAAAAAAAAACATCATGAATCACATGTCAAGCACACTTAAGCATAACCCACTTCCTATGCATAGGGATTTTGTGAGCAAACAATTTATGGGATTAAGAATCAATTAGCATAGGAAGGCAAAACAATCATGACTTCAAAACTTTCACCACACAGAGAGGACACTTGATATTATTGAGATATGTAAAAGCATATATTCCTCTCTCAAAATAATTTTCAGTAGCATCATGAATGAATTCAACAATATAACTATCACATAAAGCATTCTTTCATGATCCATGAGCATAGAATTTTTATTACTCTCCACATAAGCAAAGTTATTCTCATGAATAGTAGTGGGAGCAAACTCAACAAAATAGCTATCATGTGATACTTGATTGACATAATCAAATTGAACATTAGAATTATGATTACAAGTTTCATTATTATCATTATTCTTTATAGATACATGTCATCACCATAATCATCATAGATAGCAACTTTGTTGTCATAATCAATTGAAACCTCTTCCAAGATAATGGAATCATTACTAAATAAAGTCATGACCTCTCCAAATCCACTTTCATAATCATTACAATAAGATTGAACACCCTCCAAAATAGCAGGATCATTATTACATAAAGTTGACACTCTTCCAAACCCACTCTCATCAATATAATCATCATAAATAGGAGGCATGCTTTCATCATAGTATTTTTTCTCATCAAAACTTGGGGGACTAAATATATCATCTTCATCAAACATAGCATCCCCAAGCTTATGGCTTTGCATATCACTAGCATCATGGATATTCAAAGAATTCATACTAACAACATTTCAATCATGCTCATCATTCAAATATTTTATGCCAAACATTTTATTGAATTCTTCTTCTGTTAATTGAGCACAATTTTCGGATCCATAATTTTCAAGAAAGACATGATAAATACGAATAATATGAGGCAACCCAAATTCCATTTTTGTAGTTTTGTTTTATAAACCAAACTAGTGATAAAAACAAGAAATTAAAAGATTCAACTGCAAGATCTAAAGATATACCTTCAAGCACTCACCTCCCCGGCAACGGCGCCAGAAAAGAGCTTGGTGTCTACTACACAACTTATTCTTGTAGACTCGTGTTGGGTCACCAAGCGCAGAGTTTTGTAGGACAGCAGCAATTTTCCCTCAAGTGGATGGCATAAGGTTTATCAATCCGTGGGAGGTGTAGGATGAAGATGGTCTCTCTCAAACAACCCTGCAACCAAATAACAAAGAGTCTCTTGTGTCCCCAACACACCAAATACAATGGTAAATTGTATAGGTGCACTAGTTCGGCGAAGAGATGGTGATACAAGTGTAGTATTGATAGTAGATATAGGTTTTTGTAATCTAAAAATAAGAAAACAGAAAGGTGCCAAGTGATAAAATGGAGCAGAAAAGGTATTGCGATGCTTGAAAACAAGGCCTAGGGTTCATACTTCAGTAGTGCAATCTCTCAACAGTCCTAACATAGTTGAATCATATAACAATCCCTCAACGTGCGACAAAGAGCCACTCCAACGTTCTTATCTAGCGGGGAACAAAAGGTGAAATTGTTTGTGGGGTACGAAACCACATTAAAGTTATTTTCCCGATCGATCTATTGAACTATTCCTATAAGTGTCACAAACAACCTTAGAGTTCGTACTAAAATAACACCATATGATACACATCAACCAACTCTAGTGTCACCTAGATACTCCCGTGTCACCACAAGTATCTGTGACTTGATTATATGATATGCATCAAACAACTTCAGATTCATAATATTCAATCCAACACAAAGAACTTCAAAGAGTGCCCCAAGATTTCTATCGAAGAAAGTAGGACGAAAACGTGCATCAACACCTATGCGTAGATTACCCCAATGCCACCTCGGGAATCCACGAGTTGAGTGTCAAAACATACATCAAGTGAATCAACATAATACCCCATTGTCACCATGTGTATTCATATGCAAGACATACACCAAGTGTTCTCAAACCCATAAAAGTATTCAATCTAATTATAGTGAAACCTCAAAGGTAAAAACCCTGAGGGTGAACTACTCCCTCCTCATCATGGTGGCTGCCGGGATGATGAAGATGGCCTTCGATGATGATTTCCCCCTCCGGCAGGGGGCCGAAACAGGGTTCCAGATGGTATTTCGAAGGTACAGAGGCGTGTGGCGATGAAGTCAAAGTTCTAGGGTTATTTCTGGTGGTTTCTCTATTTATAGGATTTTTTTGGCGTCGGTCTCACGTTAAGATGGGCCATAGGGAGCCCACCCAACAACGCACCATTACCCCCCCCCAAGCGCGCCCTGATGGGTGGTGGCCACCTTGTTACTCTTCTGGCCTTCCCACGAAGCTTATAGAGCCTCTTTTTCCCCAAAAAATCGTGAAAAAGTTTCGTTGCATTTGGAGAAATTTTATTTCTGCACAAAAAAACACCACGGTAGTACCAAAACCATATAGAATTGTTGTAAACATGGCATGAATACTTCATAAATTATAAATACACTGGAGAGTATCACTAGGCAATTGCTCTAGTGCTTCACTTAAATCTTTTAGAGCATGGTGCTGATTTACTTTTGAAGAAATATGCTCTCATGCTTCACTTAAATTATTTTGAGAGTTGATAAATTTTGAAGAAATATGCTCTCAAGCTTCACTTAAATTATTTTGAGAGTTGATATGTGCTACCTCTTGAGCTTGCGTTAGTTTTCCCTTCAAGAGGAAAGGGTAATGCAACAAAGTAGTGTAAGTATTTCCCTCAGTTTTGAGAACCAAGGTATTAATCCAGTAGGAGACGATGCACAAGTCACTGAATACCTACACAAACAATCAACAACTTGCACCCAACGCGATAAAGCGGTTATCAATCCCTTCACGGTCACTTGCAAAAGTGAGATCTGATAGAGATAGATAAACGGTAAAGTGAATATTTTTAGTATTTTTAGTTTATAGATTGGAAAGTAAAGATTGCAAAATAGTAGATCGGAAACTAGCAAGATGTAAACAAGATTCAATAATATGGAAAAGAGACCTGGGGGCCATAGGTTTCACTAGTGGCTTCTGATGTCGCTTGAAGCTACGTCGGGTTTTTCCCCAAAGAGGAAGGGATGATGCAACACACCAGCGGTAGGTATTTCCCTCAGATATGAAACCAAGGTTATCGAACCAGTAGGAGAACCAAGCAACACAACGTAAACAGCCCCTGCACACAAATAACAACACCTCGCAACCCGACGTGTTAAAGGGGTTGTCAATCCCTTTCGGGGTACGACGCCTCAAGATAGGCAAAGGACGTGAGGTAAATTTGTAGATAGGATAAATAGATCGCGGAACAAATAAATTGCAGCAAGGTATTTTTGTATTTTTTAGTTTAATAGATCTTAAAATAAACGCAAGGAAAAAGTAGATCGCAAGGCAAATATATGAGAAAGAAGACCCGGGGGCCGTAGGTTTCACTAGTGGCTTCTCTCGAAAAAGATAGCAAACGGTGGGTGAACAAATTACTGTTGGCCAATTGATAGAACTTCAAATAATCATGACAATATCCAGGCAATTATCATTACAAAGGCATCACGTCCAAGATTAGTAGACCGACTCCTGCCTGCATCTACTACTATTACTCCACACATCAAGCTCTATCCAGCATGCACCAGTGCATTAAGTTCATGGAAAATGGAGTAATGCAATAAGAACGATGACATGATGTAGACAAGATCTGTTTATCTATTGCAGCAGATATGGATCCCGTCTTTTTATCCTTAGTAGCAATGATACATACGTGTCGGTTCCCTTTATGTCACTGGGATCAAGCACCATAAGATCAAACCCACAACCGGGCACCTCTTCCCATTGCAAGATAAATAGATCAAGTTGGCCAAAAAACCAAATATCGGAGAATAAATACGAGGCTATAAGAGATCACGCATATAAGAGATCAACGAACTCAAATAACTTTCATGGATATAAAAAAGATATAACCGATCATAAACTCGAAGTTCATCAGATCCCAACAAACACACCGCAAAAAGACTTACATCATATGGATCTCCAAGAGACCATTGTATTGATAATCAAGAGAGAGAGAGAGAGAGAGAGAGAGAGAGAGAGATGAAGCCATCTAGCTACTAACTCTCGGACCCGAAGGTCTACAAAGAACTACTCACGCATCATCGGAGAGGCATCAATGGAAGTGGTGAACCCCTCTGTGATGGTGGCTAGATTGGATCTCGTTGTTCTGAACTCTGCAGCGGCTGGATGAAAATTTCATCGACTCCCCTAGGGTTTCTGGAATATTGGGATATTTATAGAGCAAAGAGTCAGTCCAGGGGGCACCCGAGGTGGGCACAACCCACCTGGGCGCGCCTGGGCCTCTTGGCATGCCCAGGTGGGTTGTCCCCTCCTCGGGAGTCCCCCAGGTGCAACCAGGGCCTATTATGTTCCTTCTGGTCCATAAAAAATCATCGTAAATTGGTGTGGCATTTGGACCTCAGCTGATATTGGGGTGGGCACAACTCCTGCTCATCCTCGAGTAGGTAAGTGATAAAACAAAATTTTTGATGTGGAGTGATGTTTATCATGTCATATCATATTCTTTTCTTCATAGCATGGACATTTGGACTTTATGTGATTCAAAGCAATAGTCTAGTTTTGACATAATAATTTAGATACTCAAGCATATCAACAAGCAACCATGTCATCACTGCTAAAACAAGTTATCCCTAGCCCATCACGCTCAAACATGGATCCATTCATGAAACACACTCAAATATTAGCTACACCCAATACTTAAGTACGATCATATTGTCCCCTACTTGGTGCTTTTATAAGAGAGGATGGAGACTCAATTTCGAAAGTAAAAATTGCATAAGTAAAAGAAACGCCCTTCGCGGAGGGAAGTAGTTATTTGTAGAGGTGTGAGAGCTCAAAGCAGAAAATTAGAGATAAAAACATTTTGGGAGGTGTATCCATCCCACCAACAAAAATGACTTGGAGCATCGCAACACTTTCCATGCTAGATATATCATAGGCGGTTCCCAAACAGAAAATAAAGTTTATTCCTTTTTCCACCATAACTTTCACTTTCCATGGCTAACTGTATCCACGTGTGCCCTCCATACCAACACTTTCCAAGGAATTTATTATTTGACAACATAAAGTAAATTCATTTTTGCATTTCGGGACTGGGCAACCCTAATACCTTTTCCTTACTCTCGTGCAATGACAAGTGAATAAACACTCGTCGTGGGAATAACACATCTAGCATGGAAAATATTAGCTACCAGTTACCGTTCCGTGAGCGAAACAAACACACAAAAGAGAAGTCCATTTTGAAAATTAGAGATGGCACACGTAAATTTGCTTAGAACGGCGAAAGAATACCACATATAGGTAGATATAGTGGACTCATGTGGCAAAACTGGTTTAAAGGATTTTGGATGCACAAGTAGAGGTCATACTTGGTGCAAAATGAAGGCTAGCAAAAAGATTGAGAAGCGACAAACCAAGAAACGAACAATCTCATAAGCAAGCATTAAGCATAATTAACACCAGATAATGCACCACAAGCAGGATATAATTTTTATTGCATAATTATTGACTTTCATGCATGCATAGGGAATCACAAACCTTAACACCAATATTCTTACTAGAGCACAATTACTCAACAACATGACTCACATATCACATCATCATATCTCAAAACTATTACTAAGAATCAAGTTTATTTTGTCCAATGACCTTCATGACATATTTTTTTCTTTATCCTTATTGGATATCTATCACTTTGGGACTAAATTTCGTGTGCTACTTTTCATAAGCTCAATGTCGGGGGAACTGAAACACGAACACCTATGGGGCCGGCGGACCGGGCCCCTTTCGGTTCGGCGGCGGGCGGAGATCGCACGAAGAGCAGATCGAGGCGAAGCACACGAGCAGTTTACCCAGCTTCGGAGCTCTCCAGAGAGATAACACTCCTACTACTGCTTGTCTGGTTCTATTATGTTCTTGCTCGCGAGAGCTAAGTGTTTTCTGGCTCACGAATGAATCGACCCTGGCCAACCTCCCGAACCCAACCTGGCCAACCTCCCGGACCCCCTCTACGTTGCACATGGGCCTCCTTTTATATGCTAAAGGGGTCACCGACAGGTGGCAACGCAGAGAAGGGTACAAATGTAAAAAGTGAGGTGGTTGGTACAGTTACTTGTACAGTGCACCCTACCTAACCCTGACGGGAGGGGACAAGGGCATTAAATGCCCGTCTGAGTTGCCTAAACAGTGCAGAAAAGGACCGTTAGGGGTGCCACCGTTCGCCACGATGGCAATCTTGTCAGCTTCGCATGCCACTGCGCACCGCTGGCTGCACAGCCTCCCGCCACGCGCGCTTGGAGAGGCCCCCAGAGCGACACGTTGGTGGATGCGCTGGAGCGTGGGCGCAGAGTGGCCGCCTGCCGCGGCAAGCGCCTTGCCGCTGCTGCTATCTTGTCGGGTCCGGAAGCTTGTCGCTCACCGGGCCTCGAGGTACCTTGGTTGGTCTTCCCGGCAAGCTCCTCTTGCCGGGGCCTTGTTGCCTTGCCGGAGCGCGTGGCGCATCGCGGCAAGTTCCTTGGAGTGCCTTGGTTGGCCTTCCTGGCAAGCTCCTCTTGCCGGGGCCTTGTCTCCTGAGCTTAAATACTTTGTTCTTGAATGGATCCAAGGGAACCATGGAGGATCTTGGCGTTCGCCCGGCAAGCCTTGCCGCGGGGTGCTGCAACTGCCCGTGCACAAGTTCGGGGTACTAGAGTACCCCTATTCTAGTACACCGACAGGAGCCCCCGGGCCTGGGCCAGACACGGTGCCGAGCGCTGTTGGGCCAGGCCCAAGACAGGGCACGGGCACATGCGTGCTGGGCCACGCTGAATCTCGCTCCGTATCCACCGCGCTCTCCCCTAACGGCACGTGTTGAACGCGGCGTCATGGGAGAGATCGTGGGTGATTCTTTATTCGGAAGGGCGAAACATCCGCCCCGTCCCTCTTTATAAGCAGAGGAAACAGGGGCAGTTCGTTCCCCCTCGCTGGTTGCTACTACTCCATCTTCACAAACCTCCGCTGCTCCCCCTTCTTCTCGAAGCCGAGAGAGCAGCGCTCCGCCCCCCATTGCCACCAGCATCACCAACGCCGTCGACCCCCCCCACCACCACCACCACCTTCGCCATGGCTCCGAAAGCCGACAAGGGAAAGGGCGTGAAGTCGGCCGAGGCGCAGCGGCTCGCGGTGCTGTGGAAGGAGCGGGCGATCTTCTCCCCCCAACTCAGCGCGAAGGAGCTGAGGGAGTACTTCTACCTCTTTTGGGCAACGGAGACGCGGGCGCATCCGCGCACGAGGGTACTCCCGGCCGCTGCTTCGGAGCTGGCTCCAAACGGGTAACCATTCTTCACGCTGTTCTTCTATTGCGGGCTCGGCCCGCCCTTCTCGGAGTTCTTCTGCGATATCATGAACACCTACGGCTTCCGCCTCCATGATTTCACCCCCAACGTCGTTCTGACCATGGCAGTTTTCGCACATTTGTGCGAAAACTTTGTCGGAGTCCACTCCAATGTTGCCCTTTTCCGCCACTTCTTCATACCTCGGGTAGAGAGAGGAGAGCCGCTTGCCAGAGGGATCGCCTGGATCTCGAGAGTCGGCAAGAAGGAGGCGTACTTGGAGGGTGAGCTCCGCAGCAAGTGGGAGGAGTGGAGAGCGGAGTGGTGCTGGATCGTCGAGGAGAATCCGCAGCCCTTCACCGCCGTGCGCCAAGCTCCAATAGTGCGCGGCAATGACTGGAGCAACGTGGCCCCGGAAGACGAGCGGCTGAAGATCGCCATCACTAGGATTCTTCGCCTCAGGCTTGCCGGGCTCACTGTAGGTGCTGTAGGCGCAGATTTCCTACGCCGCTGCATTGCCCCCCTGCAGGAGAGGGGGAGGCCCTCCTGGGAATTCAAGAATTCCGCGGACATCATGAGGCTGCGGCCGGGCCTCAACTACAACTTCACCGTCCTGGAGCTGGATGCAATTCTACTGGAGTTGTTCAAACGCGACCCCCAGCACCCATTCACGCTGCCGAGGGCCGTCGTTCCATTGTGCAACAATTCTTCGCTTGACCGGATCCGCGCCATGATGCCGTTGTGCGATTCACACGGAATCGTTCCAACTTGGCAAGAGCCTGCGGATGACGTTGTGCAAGCGTTCTTCGACAACTTGGAAGAAGTGCCGGTCCACGCTGACGAGCAGAAGAGCCTCACCCGTGACACCACCGACGAGGAGCTGCAGCGCATCACCACTAGGGCGGAAGAGGTTGCGGCCGCAGCCGCCGCGGGCGTGTTCGGGTTCACTGTGGAGGAAGCGGAGGCGGCAGAGGCGGCAAACCTCGTCGAGCGCGCGGAGTTCATTAGCGAGGAAGAGCCTGCCGGTTCTGAAGCTGAGCCGAGCGAGGCCGGCGAGGAAGAGCCCGAGCCTTCAGAAAGCTTGCCGCAGGTGGAGCCCCCGGCCCCGCCAAGAAGGCGTCTTCGCAGGGGCGCGGACGTAGCGGGGCGGCAGCCGGGTCAACAGCCGCCGAGCCGCGCGACACGCTCTACCGTGGCAAGCAATGTTGCCGCGGGAGCGCCTCACGCAGCAGCGGCAACTGGAGCGGGATCTTCCCGGGCCACTGCCACCGCCCCCGCCAAGCGGGCAAGGGATCCTACTCCTCCGCCTCGCCACACCAGAGGGGAGCCGGACTTCGATCTTTTCGCGCTCAGCTCCGACGAGGAGGAAGAAGAGTAAGTTTCTTTGGTGCTCTTGTAGTTCTTCAATCTTGTTGTTTTTATCTTGTATCTGACTTGCTTTAATCTGGACTCCTTTCTTTTCAGGATGCTGGCCCAGAGAGCGGCGAAGAGGGCCAAGGCCGCGGTGATCGTCATCGAAGATGACCCCACCGTGTCAGCAGGGGGTGGGTCCAAGACCACCTTGATGGACCCGGCAATCACTCCTCAAAGCAGCCCCCAGCGCAGCCCCCAGCGTAAGTTCATAGTTAGCTTTCTGCTGTCGGGCGCGCATGAGTGCTTTTTCCTTTGTTGATATCTTGCTTGTTGATTTGTGTAGGAGCAGATCAGCCACATCAGGAGCGCCCGGAAGCTGGTCCCGAAGTGCCTTCTGCTTTGACTATGCCGCCAAGGGAGGGGTTCCCGGTAAGGGAGCGCTCTCCGGCAAGGGAGAACTCTTCGGCAAGGGGCAGCACCGTCGATCCTGCGGCGGCCGGGACCGCAACTGCCGATCTTGGCACAGGTAATTCACTTGTCAACAAACTTTCCCTTGGGTTCTTGTTCTTCTGATTTTCTTCTTGCATATTTGCTTGACTTTTTCTTCCTTCTTCGTTCTTCAGATCCATCTGCCGCGGAGCCAATGGAGACAGAGGACGCCGGCAAGGAAGGCGCGCGTGGCAGCAACGACGACGCCACCGTCAACGAAGAAGGGGCCGGTGCTGATGAGCCCGCCGGCGAAGAGGCCGCCAAGGCTGCCGCCGCAGAAGCCGGCGAGGGGTCGGGCGATCGCACTGATGGCCCTGAGGCCGCAGGAGCGCCAGGCGCTGCACCGACCGCCGATCCCCCTGCCGCTGCTGCGGAGCCGGGCTCCGAGGAGCCCCAGCCCGACGCCTACTTGAAGGTCGGCGACGATATCTTCATCAAGCTACCCTGGGCGTCGAGCTCCAGGGCACCGGTCGAGGGGGAAACTTTCGATGATGAGGTGCTCGCCTCCGCCGGACTGTCATTGGTTGACGCGCCTAGCAGCAGCAGTGGCGAGCCTGAGGAGGAGCAGCTGCTGCGGAAGCTGCTGTCACTCTACCGCGCCCGACAAGCCAAACTGGCTTCCCGGGAAGCGCTTGTCGTGAAGGCGGGAGTGGATATGGAGAAGCGCGCGGAGGAGCTCCGGGGCCAAAATCAAGAAGCTCTCCGGTCCCTGGCACAGGAGCGGGAGCGACTCGACGAGGAGCGCACGGCCTTCCTTCTCGAGCAGGCCGAAGCTGAGGAGGAACAAAGGCTGGCCGCTGAGAAGCAGTCCACGCGAGAAGGCGAATTGGTGCAGCGGAAGGCCAACCTCGATAGCTACGAGGAGATGCTCGCCGAGCGCGAGCAAGCACTTGGCGGGGCGCTCAGGGAAGCAAAGGACGCTGCCGCAACCGCAGAGGCCGCCAAGAAAGAGCTGGAGGAGAAGGTGGCGCAGCTGGAGGCCAACATCGGGAAGAGCGGCGAGGAGCTTGCCGCGCTCAAGCACGAGCGTGAGAAGGATGCTGCCGCCCACGGTGAGCTGCAAGGTCTTCTTGCTGAGAGGGGCAAGGAGCTCAGCGCCGCCAAGGATTCCAATGCGGTCCTGGAGTTGAAGCTGGCCACGCTGATGCAGACGCTGGAGGCCGCCAAGGAGCGGGAGAAGACCTTGTCGGAGAAGGTCAAAGCTGACAAGGCGCTGCTGGAGAGCATCGTAGTTACCTAGAACTCGTTCAGAGATACTGTGGAGCACTAGACCGAGGGTCTGGTGAATATTGCCGCAGTCATCGACGAGGAGCTGGCGCAGCTGGGGATGGAGGACTTTGGGTATCCCTCCGACGAGAATCTCCAACCCAGCGCCAAGCTCAGCCTGTTCTTCAAGGGCGTGGCGACGGCACTCCAGCGGCTCCGGGAGAGGATCCCAAAGCAGCTGGCCGACGAGTCGCGCAAAATCTGCGCCGGGGTTCTCCAGAAGGTGCTGATGAAGGTGGCCTTCCGCAATCCAAGCCTCAGCTTCACCAATGTCCTCAAGTCCTTGCCGCCAGACACCGATCGGGACGCACTCAAGGCCCTTGTCGCACCCATTGTGGACAAGGTGAGCGAAATCAAGAGGGTTGAGGGAGATCGCGTAGACTAGGCCACCCATTTCTTCTTTTCCCTTGTCGCTGCTAATCATGTTATGAAAACAGTCTGTTAGAGCTGCGACAAGTTATCTTGTAATATAACTTAATTTCTGTTATCAATTGCTATGTTATTTCCTCTACTAGATTCCTTCCTTTGTATGCTTTTACCCTACGCTTCTAGGGAACTTGTCGGCGCAGGCACCCGAGCCGCGAGCGCTGAGTGCGGAACGTCAGCAGCCTGCTGGCGGCGCTGCTTCCGACAAGAAACCTTGTCACGACTAGATGCAGCACACTTAAGTTGTTGAGCGGACTCGAAACAAAGTAAGGGCGCAACTAGCCACGAGTTGGTTCCTCCGCGCACAGGTTTTCCATACAAAGCAGGGTCGTTCGAGGAAGATAACTCAAAAATTTAAAAACTGATTTCTCAAACTTTGGCAACTTAGCTTTTCTGTCGTTTGCTTCCCGGCAAGGCAAAACTTTGCTTGAACGACGCCTGGTCCATACCACAATCTTCTCCTTCCCCCCCGGCAAACTTGTATGCGAGGGAACCTTCTCTTCCTTTGTTGAAAAAGAAGAAAGAAGAGAAAATAATGATATGGAGCCCTTCGGCTCGTTATTGCTTACCGGATGTAGGTGCTGCACAAAGTGTCAGATAATGTATGCAAGAAAGAAACTGATGCATGAAATGGACAAGTTGTGCGGAGCACGTGGATTTTTACTTATGCACGGGATCTGCGCCCGGCTTTGTACAAAGGATTACATGCAACAGTGGCAAGACTTGTACAAAAGGTGGTTGCCGGAACGGGTTCCGGCAACCGCGCCCTACGGGAAAAACTTACGAAGATGTTCTATGTTCCAGGAGTTGCTCACCGGAATGCCATCTTCGGTCTCAAGGCGGACAGCGCCGGGCCTTGTGACTCGTTTTACCCGATAAGGGCCTTCCCACTTCGGCGTCAACTTGTTGGAATTCTTGGCGGACTTAACGCGCCGAAGAACAAGGTCTCCTTCCTCGAAGCTTCTGGCCTTAAGTTTGCGGCTATGGTAGCGGCGCAAAGCTTGCTGGTATCGAGCAGCTCGTACAGCAGCCTGAAGACGATATTCCTCAAGGAGCAGTGCGTCGTCTTGTCGCAGCTATTCTTGCTCAAGCTCATCATAAGCGAGCACTCGAGGCGATCCATATACGAGTTCCGGGGAGAATTGCCTCTGCTCCATAGACTAGAGCGAAAGGCGTCTGGCCAGTGGCTCGATTTGGCGCCGTTCTGATCGACCAAAGAACCACCGGCAGCTCCTCGATCCAGTTTCTTCCGCACTTGCGCAGCCTGTCGAAAGTTCTGGTCTTGAGCCCGCGCAGCACTTCAGCATTTTCCCTCTCTGCTTGACCGTTGCTTCTCGGATGAGCAACAGAAGCGAAGCAGACCTTGGCGCCAAGGTCTTGGACGTACTGCATGAAGGTGCGGCTCGTGAATTGCGTGCCGTTGTCGGTGATGATCCTGTTAGGGATCCCGAAACGGCAAACAATTGACCTGAAGAACTTGACTGCTGACTGTGCTGTCACCTTCCTCACTGGCTGCACTTCCGGCCACTTTGTGAACTTGTCAATTGCGACGTACAAGTACTCAAAGCCCCCGACAGCTCGGGGGAAAGGGCCGAGGATATCGAGCCCCCAGACCAAAAATGGCCAGGATAAAGGGATCGTCTGGAGAGCTTGAGCTGGCTGGTTTATCTGTTTGGAGTGGAACTGGCACGCTTCACACTTGGTTACTTGTGCAGTTGCATCCTGGAGGGCTGTCGGCCAAAAGAAACCTTGCCGGAAAGCTTTGCCGGCAAGTGCTCTTGCGCCAATGTGGTGGCCACATATGCCTCCATGTATCTCTGCCAACAGCTTTTGTCCATCTTCCCGGCAAATACACTTCAATTTCACACCGTTGAGTCTTCTTCTGTACAGTATGCTATCGACAAACTGGTACATACTTGACTGCCGGGCTACTTTTTCCGCTTCTTCTTGCTCTTCGGGAAGTTCTCCTGTCTGAAGGAAATGGACAATCTGCTGTGCCCATGCTGGAGCTTGTGGCTCGACAACAAGGACTAAAGGCACATCTGCTGCTGCGGGATCATCCGCTTCTACGGCAAGGACTTGCGGCCCTGCCGGAGCTTGATGTTCCCCGGCAAGCTTGCCGGAGCAAAACTTGTCGGGAGCGTTTGCTTCAACGGAATAAACCATAAGGCTTGCCAGAGCAGACTGCCCTCAGCATCCTTGGTGTTTATCTTGGGGACTTTCTTGGCGGCGGCTTCAAGGAGCTCTGCCGGAAAGTAGTCACCAGAAACCAACTTCCTCTTCTTGCTTTGTCCAGTCGATGGTGTTATGGATGGTTGAGTCAACTTGAGCACAAAGACCCCTGGTTCCACAGGTAACTTTAGTGCGGTGCACTTTGACAGGCCATCAGCAATGTCGTTCTGAGCTCTTGGGATATGCTCCATTTGTAGGCCGTCAAAGTGCTCTTCTAGCTTCCTCACTTCATCAACATATGCTTCCATCAATGGACTCTGGTAGTTCTTGTTCACTTGGCGGACGACAAGCTGTGAGTCACCCCTGACAATGAGCTTCTTGATCCCAAGGTCTGCTGTGATTCTGAGACCGGCAAGCAATCCTTCATACTCTGCAGTATTGTTGGTTGCTTGCTCCTTGGGAAAGTGCATCCGGACTACGTACTTGAGGTGCTCTCCGGTGGGCGCGACAAGCAGCACGCCCGCACCGGCGCCTTGCAGCGAGAAGGCACCATCAAAGTACATCAGCCACTCTTTGCTTGCTTCTTTGACGGGGATGTTCGTCTCTGGAATTTCTTCATCTGGTGTTGGCGTCCATTCTGCTATGAACTCTGCCAATGCTCTGCTTTGGATAGTTGAAGTGCTCTTTAAACTTGAGGCCAAAGCTTGACAGTTCCAGCGCCCACTCGACAATCCTGCCTGTCGCTTCTAGATTTTGCAGTATCCTCTTCAGCGGAAAGCGAGTGACGACTGTGATCTCATGTGCTTGGAAGTAATGGCGCAGCTTTCTCGAGGCCATGAGGAGGCCGTAAAGCAACTTCTGCACACCAGAGTACCTTGATCTAGCCCCCTGTAGAAGGGAACTGACAAAGTAAACTGGACGCTGCACCATTCTCTTCTGCATCTTATCATGCTCCTGCGCAGATCCATCTTTGTCGGGACCAGAGCTTGTCGGCGAAGCCCCCTGCTTGTCGCTGGATGCATCTGCCGTGGTTGCTGGCTCATCATCTGCCTCCCTCCACCACTAACGCAGCACTAACCACTTGATTGGTTGCCGCTATATACAGCAGCAACTTCTCTTGCGGCTTAGGTGCGACAAGTGTTGGAGTGGAGGACAGGTATCTCTTCAAGTCCTGCAGTGCAGCCTCCGCCTCCGGAGTCCATTTCATTGGACCTGCCTTTTTCAAAATTTTGAAAAAATGGCAGGGCGCGCTCAGCAGATCTAGAGATAAACCTGCTGAGAGCAGCCACGCAACCGGCAAGCCTTCGTACATCCTTGACGCGCTTTGGTGCTTCGATCTGCTCAATGGCCTTGATCTTGTCGGGATTGGCTTCAATTCCCCGCTGAGACACGAAGAACCCGAGAAGCTTGCCGGAAGGGACTCCAAACACGCACTTCTCGGGGTTAAGCTTGAGGTTGATCTTGCGCAGATTTGCAAATGTCTCGTCTAAATCTTGAATCAGGGTCGGCCTGTTCTTGCTCTTGACCACTATGTCATCCATGTAGGCTTCCACATTTCTGTGCATCTGCGGCTCAAAAGCGTGGTGGACTACCCTTGCGAATGTTGAACCAGCATTCTTCAAACCGAAAGGCATCCGTACGAAGCAGTACGTGCCACACGGGGTGATAAATGCGGTTTTCTCTTCCTCCTCTTCTGCCATGAAGATCTGATGGTATCCTGAGTATGCATCAAGAAATGAAAGCAAATCACATCCGGCTGTGGAGTCAACAATCTGGTCAATGCGCGGCAAGGGAAATGGGTCTTTGGGACAAGTTTTATTAACATCAGTGAAGTCAATACAAAGCCTCCATTTCCCGTTAGCCTTGCGCACGACAACAGGATTGGCCAACCACGTGGGATGGAGCACTCCTCTGACAAGGCCTGCTGCTTCCAACTTCTTGATTTCTTCTGTGATGAATTCTTGGCGCTCCACTGCCTGTTTCCTGACTTTCTGCTTGACGGGCCGCGCATGAGGATAGACGGCAAGGTGGTGCTCAATTACTTTCATGGGAACACCGGGGATATCAGACGGTTGCCACGCAAACACGTCGACATTCACCCGCAGGAAAGCAACGAGCACGCTTTCCTATTTGGGGTCAAGAGTGGCGCTGATGGTGAAGGTACCACCAGTGCCGTCCTCCTTGGCGGACACCTTCTTGGTCTCAGGTGGAGCTGTCATTGCCTTCTTACACTTGCCGGTGGAGCTCGATGGTGCGTCCTTGATGGTAGCGCAGCACTCCGAAGAGGTGCGCTTGCCGGAGTGGGCATCAGAACTCTTGCCGGACTTGGTCTTCTTCTTCCCCTTGGGAGCTTCAGCGGCAAGTGTCTTGCGTTCTGCTGCGGCTGCCGCTTCCCGGTAGATCTTGTCGGCACAGATAAGAGCATCCTTCTTGTCGCCAGGGACAGAGATGACACTTATCGAGCCTGGCATTTTCAATACGTTGTACGCATAGTGAGAGGCTGCCATGAACTTGGCGAGTGCCGGACGGCCAAGGATTCCATTGTAAGGTAATGGAAAGTCAGCAACATCAAATGTGACCCTCTCAGTCCTGAAGTTCAGCTCACTGCCAAATGTTACCGGCAACGTGATCTTTCCCTTCGGCTTGCTCCTTCCCGGGTTGATTCCTTGAAATGTGTCGGTCTCTTCGAGCTCGCTGTCAGGGATATGGAGTTTCTGGAGCACCGCGGAGGAGATCAGGCTCAAGCCGGCCCCGCCGTCAACTAGCATCTTAGTGACCTTGAGGTTGCGGATCGTTGGTGAAACCAACATCGGCAAGCACCCGACCGCAGTTATGCAATCAGGGTGGTCCTCAATATCAAAGATGATAGGCGTGCAGGACCATTTCAGAGGCTTGCGTGACTCGACGGGTGGTTCTGCTGCATTAACTTCCCGCACCCACTGCTTGAGCTGACGGTGCGAGGTATGCAGAGAAGCACCACCGTCAATGCACAGGACCTCTGTGGCTTTCTGGAACTCCTGCTCATCAGTCTCCTCATCATCCATGTCTTCATCGTCGTCGTCATCTTCATCCTTGTCGCGGCCGCGAGGAGGTCTGTCCCCTTGCCGCTGCTTGGCCTTGCCGCGGCGTCCTCCTCGGCCGGGACGTTTCTTGCCGGATCCCCCAGCACCTTCCTGGGCTTTCTCCTTGTCGCGCCGCTCGTATTAAGCTTTCTGTTGCTCAACAAGCTGCTCGAGTTTCTTGCAGTTCTGGAGATCATGGCCCTTGGTTCGGTGCCGTCCTGCTTGTCGGCTACCGCCACCTCCGCGGCAATCTCCTTGCCGGAGTCACCAGCTTTGGCTTCCTTGGCGCCACCACCGTTGCCGTACTGCTCAACAACTAGCACCTCTTTGCCTTTCCTCTTCCTGTTGTTCCGCCGCCGGTTTTTCCTTGCCGGGGCAGCATCTTCACTGTCAGATCCTCCCGCTCCTACATTCTCTCCGGGGAGTCTCCTCCCTTCCTCAGCACGTGCACACTTGTCGGCCAGTGCATATAACTCACTTACATCCCTAATCTTGCACATCGCCATTTCCTCCCGCATCCTGCGGTTTCGCACGTTTTGATGGAACGCGCTGATCACCGCGGCAGGGTGGACGTCTGGGATGTTGTGCTGCACACTGCTGAATCTCTGAATGTACTTGCACAGAGGTTCTCCTTCCTTCTGGGCGAGCAGATGAAGATCACTCTCCTGGCCATGAGGCTTGTGTCCGCCTGTGAAGGCGCCGACAAACTGATGGCACAGATCAGCCCAAGAGGATATGGAGTTGTCCGGCAAGTGCATGAGCCAGGATCTGACGTTGGGCTTGAGTACCAGCAGGAAGTAGTTGGCAAGGATCTTGTCGTCTCGTCCCCCGGCAGCCTGCACCGCAATGGTGTAGATGCTGAGGAACTCTGATGGATGCGTCTTGCCGTCGTACTTCTCCGGTACGTCTGGTTTGAAGTTCTTCGTGCTGGGTCACTGGACTTGCTGCAGCTCATGAGTGAACGCAGGGCAACCTACCGCGTACGGCAAGTCGCCTGGTTCCCCTGGCGCATGCATGTCGACAGAGGGCCCAGCGCGCTTGTCGGATTGACGTCGCGCTTCTCTTCGGCGCTCGATGCGAGTTCGAGCGTCTTCTTGTTGTCGATCATGAAGAACTTGGCACTGATCGCGACGAGCTCGTGGATCGGACGATGCGGTGGAGTCGCTGTCGAGGTGGATCCGGCGAGTCGGCGATCTTGGCCTTCGGGGTGGTGATTGCATGGTAGTTGCACCTCCACCCGTTTCGTCGCCACCGGCTCGCGCCCGGCAACCCTGCCGCGGCGGTGACGCGCTCGGCCGCCGTGGAGTGTCGCCGTTGGCGTAGCCGATGAGACTCTGAATGGTGGCCCTCCATTCGTCGATCTTGTCCGACGTCGGAGGGTAATCTAGGAGTAGTTGAGCTTGCGCCAAAGCTTCTGCTGGAGTGGTGGGTGGCAGTGGTGGACGGCGCGAGGAGCGGGACGTGCTCGGACTTCTAACTATGTTAGAAGGAGCAGTATCCCGTCCAGGCGACCGTGCCCCGCTCGTGCCAGCAAGCTGGCGTGCATGCTGGTCTTGAGCGCCCCGAGATCCACCAGCTTGGTCTTGGCCTATCATGCGTATGGCACTGCAAGTGCCATGACGCTGTTGGTCTTGCGCCTCCTGAGAGCAGCGCGGAACATGTACAGTCGCCGAGGTTTGTGCAGCCTTGTCCTTGGACCTGGCATCATCATAAACTTCCTCGTCGACATCCATTCTTCCGCCGGCGTCCATTCCACCACTCGTTTGCTCCAACGGTGGCGGAAGTGATGTGGACGGAGCGGCTGCTGCCGAAGTCTTCTTCTTCGGTGGCATGTTGATGAAGGGAATGAAGATCTAGCTCGTGTGAACGCCGGATCAGGTTCACACAATCTCGACGCCCCCTACCTGGCGCGCCATAGATGTCGGGGGAACTGATCCACGAACACCTATGGGGCCGGCGGACCGGGCCCCTTTTTCGTTCGGCGGGGGGTGGAGATCGCACGAAGAGCAGATCGAGGCGAAGCACACGAGCAGTTTACCCAGCTTCGGAGCTCTCCGGAGAGATAGCACTCCTACTACTGCTTGTCTGGTTCTATTATGTTCTTGCTCGCGAGAGCTAAGTGTTTTCTGGCTCACGAATGAATCGACCCTGGCCAACCTCCCGAACCCAACCTGGCCAACCTCCCGGACCCCCTCTACGTTGCGCATGGGCCTCCTTTTATATGCTAAAGGGGTCACCGACGGGTGGCAACGCAGAGAAGGGTACAAATGTAAAAAGTGAGGTGGTTGGTACAGTTACTTGTACAGTGCACCCTACCTAACCCTGACGGCAGGGGACAAGGGCATTAAATGCCCGTCTGAGTCGCCTAAACAGTGTAGAAAAGGACCATTAGGGGCGCCACCGTTCGCCATGATGGCGATCTTGTCAGCTTCGCATGCCACTGCACACCGCTGGCTGCACAGCCTCCCGCCACGCGTGCCTGGAGAGGCCCCCAGAGCGACACGTTGGTGGATGCGCTGGAGCGTGGGCGCAGAGTGGCCGCCTACCGCGGCAAGCGCCTTGCCGCTGCTGCTATCTTGTCGGGTCCGGAAGCTTGTCGCTCACCGGGCCTCGAGGTACCTTGGTTGGTCTTCCCAGCAAGCTCCTCTTGCCGGGGCCTTGTTGCCTTGCGGGAGCGCGTGGCGCGTTGCGGCAAGTTCCTTGGAGTGCCTTGGTTGGCCTTCCCGGCAAGCTCCTCTTGTCAGGGCCTTGTCTCCTGAGCTTAAATACTTTGTTCTTGAATGGCTCCAAGGGAACCATGGAGGATCTTGGCGTTCGCCCGGCAAGCCTTGCCGCAGGGTGCTGCAACTACCCGTGCACAAGTTCAGGGTACTAGAGTACCCCTATTCTAGTACACCGACACTCAAACAAATATAAGTGAAGATCATGAGCATAACATATTTTCTTTCTCTCAAAATAATTTAAGCGAAGCAAGAGAGAATTTCTTCAAAATTTTACTAACTCTCTAATAAATATAAGTGAAGCAAGAGAGCATATCTTCAAAGAAATACTAAGCACACCGTGCTCAAAAAGATATAAGTGAAGCACTAGAGCAAATCCATTGCTCATAAAAATTTAAGTGAAGCATAGAGAGCAATTCTAACAAGTCGTGGCATAATTTTGGATCTCTCAAAATAGGTGTGTCCAGAAAGGTTTGATGACTTAAAACACAAAATAAAACAAGCAAAGACACATATCATACAAGACGTTCCAAGCAAAACACATATCATGTGACGAATAAAAATATAGTCTCGAGTAAAATACCGATGGTCGTTAGAAGAAAGAGGGAATGCCACTCGGGGGCATCCCCAAGCTTAGTTGGTTGCTCATTCTTGGATAATAGCTTGGGATGACGAGGCATCCCAAGCTTAGGCTCTTCTATCCTTCTTTGATCCATCATAAGATAACCCAAAACTTGAAAACTTCAATCACACAAAACTCAACAAAACTCTTGTGAGATCTATTAGTAAAAGAAAGCAAACCACTACTATAAGTGTTGTGTCAAACCAATTCTTATTTTGTTTTTTTATTGTATCTAATGTATACCAACTTTTCTATGGCAAAAACTCATCTAAGAAAACCATAGAGCCATCGAAATAAGCACACAACACAAAGGAAACAGAATCTGTCAAAACAGAACAGTCTGTAGTAATCTGAAACTTTCAAATACTTTTGTAACTCCAAATATTCTACCAATTAGGACGACCAGAATAATTTGCATATTAATCTTCTGCAAAAATAACCAAGGCAAAAGCTCTTTTCTGTGATTTATGATAATTATTTTCGTGAGTGCAAAGTTTCTGTCTTTTTGAGCAAGATTAAACAACTATCACCCCGGAAGATCCTAAAGGCTTTACTTGGCACAAACACTAATTAAAACACAAAAAACACAATCATACCAGTAGCATAATTGTGCTAACACACAAGAACAGAAAGCAAAAGGCAAAAAAATTATTCATTGGGTTGCCTCCCAACAAGCGCTATAGTTTTACGCCCCTAGCTAGGCATAATATTTCAATGATGCTCACATAAAAGATAGTAACTGAAATATGAAGAGAGAATCATTTAGAATATGGAAAACAAATTTAAGTCTAGCATACTTCATATGCATAGGAATTTTATAGGAAAACAAATTAGCAAGACAAGCAAGATCTAGCATATGCAAGGAAGAAGAAAGAAACAATAGCAATCTCCACATGAAGAGAAGTAACTTAGTGACATGAAGATTTCCACAACCATATTTCTCTCTCTCATAATAATTATATGTGGGATCATATTAAAATTCAACAATATAGCTATCATATAATGTCGGGGATATACCCCGCGGTATGACCCGGCCGGAAGTATGACCCGACCAGACTTGGCGCTTCACCGATGACCCGCCGGAGGACTGGCGACTCACGGGTCTGGCGGCTCACTGGTCAGATGATTCACGAATGACCCCGATAGCGGGTCACATAGAAGACTAGGCCCAAGGCCCAGTAGGCCGGCTCATATTATGGTGGGTCGGCTTAAGACAGAAGGCAGGAGGAATATTTCCTTTACGAGGAAGCAAGACCCGTGCTTGTATCCGACTTGTAATAGAGAATAAGCTAGTCCTAATCCTAATAGGACTCTACATGTAAGCCGCCCCTTCAACTTATATAAGGAGGGGCAGGGCTCCCCAAAGAGGGACAAGCAAGAAGAAACAATCTCTAGGGCTAGACACAAAGAGCCGGTTTACCGGCGATTCCCTCATGATCATAATGAGACCTAGCCACAAACAACATGTAGGGTTATTACCGGATGATGTTTCCCGGGGCCCGAAGCTATCTAAATCCTTGTCTAGTGTGTTGATCCGCCTCGCGTCTCTCGATTCCGACCAACCCCTTCAAGCTACCACATAGATGCGTTGGCCTCGCGACTAAGTCCTGACACTAAGGACATCTGCCGTGACAAATCCATGACACATAACATATTTTCTACATGATCCACATGCATGCAAAGTTGACACTCTTCCAAAATAGTGGTATTAACATTAACTAAAGTCATGACCTCTCCAAACCCACTTTTATCAAAAAATTCATAAGATTGAACATTCTCAAAAGTAGTGGGATCTAAAGTTGACACTCTTCCAAACCCACTTTCAATATTATTGCAAACACTATTATCAATCTCATATTCATCATGGGGCTTAAATAAATTTTCAAGATCATAAGAAGAATCACCCCAATCATGATCATTGCAATAAGTAGTGGACATAGCAAAATTAGCATTGCCAAGCTTGGGGTTTTGCATATTATTAGCACAATTGACATTAGTAGAATTTATAGTAAAATCATTGCATTCATGCTTTTCATTCAAAGATCTCTCATGAATCACTTCATAAATTTCTTAATCACAATTTTCAGATTCACGAATCTCAAGCAAAACTTAATAAAGATAATCTAGTGTACTCAAATCACTAGCAATTTGTTCATGATAATTGGATCTCTTAAAAAGATTAGCAGGTGGATGAGGTTCCATATTAAGAGATATTTAGCAATCAAAGGTGCAAGCAAATAGAAGACACATGGCACACAAGTAAACAAGAGATCTAACGAAAAAATGGCGAACGGAAAAGAGAGCGAATAAAATGGCAAATTTTTGTGAAGTGGGGGAGAGGAAAACGAGAGGCAAATGGTCAATAATGTAAATTGCAAGGGGATGAGATTTGTGATTAGGAACCTAGTTGATGTTGAAGATCCTCCCTAGCAACGGCGCCAGAAATTCCTTTTGATGTTGCTTGAAGCTACGTCGGTTTTTTCCCCAAAGAGGAAGGGATGATGCAGCACACCGGTGGTAGGTATTTCCCTCAGATATGAAACCAAGGTTATCGAACCAGTAGGAGAACCAAGCAACACAACATAAACAGCCCCTGCACACAAATAACAACACCTCGCAACCAGACGTGTTAAAGGGGTTGTCAATTCCTTTAGGGGTACGACGCCTCAAGATAGGCAAAGGACGTGAGGTAAATTTGTAGATAGGATAAATCAATCGTGGAACAAATATTGCAGCAAGGTATTTTTGTTTTTTTTAGTTTGATAGATCTAAAAATTAACGCAAGGAAAAAGTAGATTGCAAGGCAAATATATGAGAAAGAAGACTCAGGGGCCGTAGGTTTCATTAGTGGCTTCTCTCGAAAAAGATAACAAATGGTGGGTGAACAAATTACTGTTGGGCAATTGATAGAACTTCAAATACTCATGACGATATCCAAGCAATGATCATTACATAGGCATCACGTCCAAGATTAGTAGATCGATCCTGCCTGCATCTACTACTATTACTCCACACATCAACCGCTATCCAGCATGCATCTACTGTATTAAGTTCATGGAAAGACGGAGTAATGCAATAAGAACGATGGCATGATGTAGACAAGATCCATTTATCTATTGCGGCAGATATGGATCCCGTCTTTTTATCCTTAGTAGCAACAATACATATGTGTCGGTTCCCTTTCTATCACTGGGATCAAGCACCGTAAGATCGAACCCACTACCGGGCACCTCTTCCCATTGCAAGATAAATAGATCAAGTTGGCCAAACAAAAACCCAAATATCAGAGAATAAAAACAAGGCTATAAGAGATCACGCATATAAGAGGTCAAAGAACTCAAATAACTTTCATGGATATAAAAAGATATAACTGATCATAAACTCGAAGTTCATTAGATCCGAACAAACACACCGCAAAAAGACTTACATCATATGGATCTCCAAGAGACCATTGTATTGATAATCAAGAGAGAGAGAGAGAGAGAGGAAGCCATCTAGCTACTAACTACAGACCCGAAGGTCTACAAAGAACTACTCACGCATCATCAGAGAGGCACCAATGGAAGTGGTGAACCCCTCTGTGATGGTGTCTAGATTGGATCTCGGTGTTCTGGACTCTGCGGCGGCTGGATGAAAATTTCGTCGACTCCCCTAGGGTATCTGGAATATTGGGGTATTTATAGAGCAAAGAGTCGGTCCATGGGGCACCCGAGGTGGACACAACCCACCTGGGCGCTCCTGGGCCTCCTGGCGCACCCAGGTGGGTTGTCCCCTCCTCGGGACTCCCCTAGGTGCAACCAGGGTCCATTATGTTCCTTCTGGTCCATAAAAATCATCGTAAATTGGCATGGCATTTGGACCTCATCTGATATCGATTTCCTACGATGTAAAAAACATGCAGAAAACAGCAACTGGCACTTGGCACTATGTCAATAGGTTAGTACGAAAAAATGATATAAAATGACTACAAAATGATTATAAAACATCCAAGATTGATAATAAAATAGCACGGAATAGTCAAAAATTATAGATACATTGGAGACATATCAGCTTCTCTCGAGATAGCAAATATTACGGTGGGTGAACAAATTATTGCCTAGCAATCGATAGAAAAGTGCATAGTTATGATGATATCTAAGGCAATGATCATGAACATAGGCATCACGTCCGTGTCAAGTAGATCAACTCCTGCCTGCATCTGCTACTATTACTACACACATCGACCTCTATCCAGCATGCATCTAGAGTATTAAGTTCATAAAGAACGGAGTAACGCACTAAGAAAGATGACATGATGTAGAGGAATTAACTCAAGCAATATGATGAAAACCCCATCTTTTTATTCTCGATGGCAACAATACAATATGTGCCTTGCTGTCCCTACTATCACTGGGAAAGAACATCGCAAGATTGAACCCAAAGCTAAGCACTTCTCCCATTGCAAGAAAGATCAATCTAGTAGGCCAAACTAAACCAATAATTCGAAGAGACTTGCAAAGATATCAAATCATCCATATAAGAATTTAGAGAAGAACCAAATAATATTCATAGATAATCTTGATCATAAATCCACAATTCATCAGATCTCGGCAAACACACCACAAAAGAGTATTGCATCGAATAGATCTCCAAGAACATCGAGGAGAACATGGTATTGAGGATCAAAGATAGAGAAGAAGCCATCTAGCTAATAACTATGGACCCGAAGGAATGTGGTAAACTACTCACGCTTCATCAGAGAGGTAATGGTGTTGATGTAGAAGCCCTCCCTGATCAAATCCCCCTCCGACAGGATGCCGAAAAAGGCCCCAAGATGGGATCTCACAGGTACAGAAGGTTGCGGTGGTGGAAAGTGGTTCTGAGGCTCTCCCCAAAGTTTTTAGGGTATAAGAGTATGTATAGGCAAAGGAACTAGGTCAGGGGAGCTACGAGGGGCCCACAAGGGTGGGGGCGCTCCCTACCCCCTGGGCGCGCCCTCCTTCCTCATGGTTGCCTTGTTGCGTCTCTGACTTCATCTCCAAGTCCTATGGTTTGCTTTCGGTCCAAGAAAGATCATTACGAATCTTTCATTCTGTTTGGACTCCATTTGGTACTCCTTTTCTGCAAAATTCTAAAATAGGAAAGAATACAGAAACTGGCACTGGGCCCTCGGTTAATAGGTTAGTCCCAGAAATAATATAAAATAGCATATAAATGCCTATTAAACATCCAAAACAGATAATATAATAGCATGGAACAATTAAAAATTATAGATACGTTGGAGACGTATCGATATGACAAATTTTGAAGAAATTTTATGCTCTCGTGCTTCACTTAAATCCTTTTGAGAGTTGATAATAGCAATGGTAATTTGCACGAGATACGAATTTGGTCCCGAAGTGATGAATATTCAAGAGGGATATAATAAAAACTTTCATGAAGATCATTGGATATTAAAAACTTGATTCCTTGCAATAGTTTTGCGATATGGAGATAGTGATATGTGAGTCATGTTGGTGAGTAATTATGCTTTAGTAAAAAATATTGGCGTTAAGGCTTGTGATTCCCTATGCAAGCATGAAAGTCAATAGTTATGCAACAAAGTTACATCCTACTTGTGGTGCATTATTAAGTGTTAGTTATGTTTAATGCATGTTTATGATTGTTTTTCATTTTTTGGTTGATCTCTTCTCAATCTATTTGCTAGCCTTCATTTGTACTAAGCGGGAATGCTGCTTGTGCATCCAACACCTTAAACCAAAGTTGTGCCAAAAGAGTCCACCATACCTACCTATATGCGGTGTTTCCTTGCCATTCCAAGTAAATTTGTATGTGCCAACTCTAATATTCAAAATGAATTTCCGTTTTTTGTGCCTATACTTCTCATGAAGCGGCAGGGGTGGCCAGTATTTTCCATGCTAGGTATTTTATTCTAACGATGAGTGTTTATTCACTTGTCATTGCACGAGAGTGTGGCAGGTAATAGGGAAGCCCAGTCGCGAAATGAAAAAAATTAATATGTTGTTAATAATGAATTCCTTGGAATTGTTGGTATGGAAGGCACCGTGAATACGGCTAGCCATGGATTGTGTAAGAATGGTGGAAAGGAAATAAACTTTACTTTCTATAAATACTGAAACTTTCAGGAATTAACCTAGATCGGAAGTTCCGCCGCCGCAAGCCTCTGTAGCCACGAGAAATCAATCTAGGCCCTCTCTGGCACCCTGCCGGAGGGGGCCATCATCACCGGAGGCCATGGAGGAGGATCTCGGAGGGGCCATCATCTCCATGAAGGCCAAGAACCAGAGGGGGAAAGCCATGGAGGAGGAAGAACAAGGGGGAGAAACTCTCCTCCTCTCTCTTGGTGGCACCGGAGTGCCATCGGGAGGGGAATCATCCCCGCGGTGATCGTCTTCATCAACATCACCATCCTCATCTCTTTTACGCGGTCCACTCTCCCGCACCCCGCTGTAATCCCTACTTGAACATGGTGCTTTATGCTACATATTATGATCCAATGATGTGTTTCCATCTTATGATGTTTTGAGTAGATATCTTTTGTCCTTGAGTTGATTGATAATCTAGATTGGTATGAGTTGTATGTTTTATTTTGGTGCTGTCCTATGGTGCCCTCCTTATCGCGCAAGCGTGAGGGATTCCCGCTGTAGGGTGTTGCAATACGTTCATTATTCGCTTATAGTGGGTTGCTAGAGTGACAAAAGCTTAAACCCGAGTAAGGGGGTTGTTGCGTATGGGATAAAAGGGGACTTGATGCTTTAATGCTATGGTTGGGTTTTGCCTTAATGAATCTTTTAGTATTTGTGGATGCTTGCTAGAGTTTCCAATCATAAGAGCATATGATCCAAGTGGGAAAAGTATGCTAGTTTATGCCTCTCCCTCATATGAATTTGCAATGACGACTATCGATCTTGTTAACAATTGCTTAGGACAATTCCGCACACTGATCCACCATTATTCCACACTCGCTATTTATATTATTTAGTATTATATTCTAACTTTATGATAACAGCACCTACTTTTATGTTTTAGCTCTCCAATTTCATTCAAAGTTATCCTCTTTATACCCACAACACAGTTTTATTTCTCGTTTCTAGTTGGAAGCAAACGTTCGGTGCACGTAGAGTCGTATCAGTGGCAGATTGAGCTTGAGACAATATTGATCTTATCTTTAGCTCCTTGTGGGTTTGACACTCCATACTTATCACTTCCACCTTTGGGAATTGCTATGATGATTCCTTGCACTTGGGGATTATCAAGCTCTTTTTCGGCGCCGTTGCCGGGGAGCAATAGCCTGGGGTTGTTATTTTCGTGTGTGCTTGTTTGCTTTCTTTACTTAGTAGATTTTGTTTTTCCTTTTTGTTTCTGTTTAGTTGTGGGTGAAACATACAAAAAAAATTAAAAGAATGAAATACCAAAAAATATTTACTTTCCTCTCTTGCCTAAAAAAGTTTTTCAAAAAGAGAAGTGATTGGAAAGTTATGCATTGAAGAAGTGAGGGTCGACCTTGAGCACTTGTGTTCATGCTCACGGAAACAATGTAGAATTTTTTCATGGAAGTTTCTCTGTAAATAATTATCCCCTTGTATATATTAATTGTATTATAAAAATAATGTGCCAAGCTTTGGTTTTAGTATGTAAAGATTGCTTGTTTACTATGTGCAGAACAAAAACAGAAACTTTGGCTGTAGTGCATGAATTTAAATTTTTTACTGGAAATTCAAATAGGTCTGAAACTTTTTGCACATTAGTTCCGTACAAATTTTTCAAATTTTCAAATTTATTTCATAATTTTTGGAGTTACAGAAGTTGACTAAACTTCCAGATTACTACAGACTGTCCTGTTCTTAATAGATTCTGCTTTTCGTGTGTTGTTTGCTTATTTTGATGTATCTATGGCTAGTATCGGGGGGTATGAACCATAGAGAAGTTGGGATACAGTAGGTTTAACACTGATATAAACAAAGAATGAGTTAATTACAGTACCTTAAAGTGGTAGTTTGCTTTATTACACTAACGGATCTCACAAAGTTTTTGTTTAAGTTTTTGTGAATGAAGTGTTTGAAGAACGAGGAGTTACCGATGTGAGAAGAATAAAGAGAGACAAGAGTTAAAGCTTAGGGATTCCCAAGGCACCCCAAGTAAATATTTCAAAGGACACTCAATCATCTAAGCTTGGGGATGCCCCGGTTGGCATCCCATCTTTCTTCTTCGACAAATATCGGTATACCTCGGTTTTTGTTTTGTTCACATTGTTTGTGCCATTTGTGTTTTTGTTTTTCTTTAAGAATCATGCTAGTATGAGATAGCTCTTCATTGATTTATAGAATACTTCATGTGCTTCACTTATATCTTTTAAGTATGATCCTATAGAATTGCTCTTTGTGCTTCACTTAAATCGTTTGAAGTATGGCTCTATAGAATGCTTTTTGAGCTTCACTTATATATTTTGAGCTTGGATATTGGCTAGTCTATATTAATTGTAGAATGCTCTAGGAACTTCACTTATATCTTTTGGAGTATGAATAATTCTATAGTTTAAAGGGGATTTTGAAGAGTGTCAACTTTAGGAATTAGTGATCCCACTAGCTTGGAGGGTGTTGAATCTTTGTACGATATTTATGAAAGTGGATTTGGAAGAGTGTCAACTTTAGTTAGTATTCCACTATTTCGGAAGAGGTTCCAATTGAGTATGAGAACAAAGTTTCTATTCATGATGCTACTGAAAATTATTATGAGGGAGGAATATGTGCTTGTAGGAGTTGCAATAATATCAAGTTTCCTCTCTATGTGCTTAAAGTTTTGAAGTTATACTTGTTTTGCCTTCCTATGCTAGTTGACTTATGTTCCTATAAATTGTGTGCTCACAAAATCCCTAGGCATAGGAAGTGAGTTAGATTTAAATGTGCTAGTCATATTCTTCATGATGCTCTCTTTGTGTTTCAACTCTTTTCTTTTATGCGAGCATCATGGAAATCATCATACCTAGCTAAAAGGCATTAAAGAAAAGCGCTTGTTGGGAGACGACCCAATATTTATCCTTACTGTTTTTGTGTGTCTACATGATTAAGCTACTGTAGTAATCATGTTTTATACCTTTTTGTTTCAATAAAGTGCCAAGTAAGACCTTTGGGAAGACTTGGGTGAAAGTTGATGTGATCTTGCTGTAAAAAACAGAAACTTTGTGCTCACGAGATTAGCTGTAATGTTTTACAAAAGAGTGATTTTGAGTTGATTCTTTTTGCAGAAGATTAATAGACAAATTCCTCACGTCAATCAATTTATTTCATAATTTTTGGAGCAGCAGAAGTATGGTTATTGTTCAGATCATTACAGACTGTTCTGTTTCTGACACATTCTGTTCTCATTACATAGTTTGCTTGTTTTCTAGTTTATATGGCTTATATTTTTCAATATAAATTGTAGAAATGATATGGTACAGTAGGCATTATGTGAAAACAATTATGAACCTTGTATTTTACAGTACCAAAGTGCAAGATTTACTCTTTATCATACTAACCTATCTCACGAAGTTCCATTAAGTTTTGTGTGATTGAAGTTTTCAAGTTTTGGGTGAGATATCGATATGAGGGGAATAAGGAGTGGAAAGACCCTAAGCTTGGGGATGCCCAAGGCACCCCAAGTTAATATTCAAGGAAGACTCAAGCTCCTAAGCTTGGGGATGCCCCGGAAGGCATCCCCTCTTTCGTCTTCAAAACTATCGGTACACCTTACTCGGAGCTATATTTTTATTCGTCACTTGATATGTGTTTTGATTGGAGAATATTGTCAATTTTACTTGCTGTTTGAATAAAATCATTGGATCTGAAATTTTGAATAAAAAGGAACCCTCCCATGGCTAGTTAATTATTTGACTACTCAGTGTCCTTCACTCATATCTTTTGGAGTAGTTTGTCATTTACTCTTGCGCTTCATGTATATCCTATGAGTAAATGGGGGAATGAATTGAATGTCATAAATCTGAACTTTTATATGTTTCATTTCCTTATAACATGGTTAGTGATGACTTCACATATAGAAAGTATGAGGCATAAAAGTTGTTGAGAGTTGACAAACGTAGTTTTGGTCATCATTGCAATTAATAGGGAGTAATAAGGAAAGAGAGGTTCACATACAAATATATTATCTTGGACATCTTTTATGATTGTGAAGCACTCATTAAGTATGACATGCAAAAGAGTTGACGTTGGACAAGGAAGACAATGTAATGGTTTATGTTTTCGTATATTGTCATTGACCTTCCAAACATGTTGAGCTTGCCTTTCCCCCTCATGCTAGACAAAAATTCCTAGCACCAAGTAGAGATACTACTTGTGCTTCCAAATATCCTTAAACCCAGTTTTGCCATGAGAGTCCACCATATCTACCTATGGATTGAGTAAGATCCTTCAAGTAAGTTGTCATCAGTGCAAGCAATAAAAATTGCTCTCTAAATATGCATGACTTATTAGTGCGGAGAAAATAAGCTTTGTACAAACTTGTTATGGAAGCAATAAAAGCGACAGACTGCATAATAAAGGTCCATATACAAGGGGCAATATAAAGTGACGTTCTTTCACATTAAGATTTTGTGTATCCAACCCTAAAAGCGCATGGCAACCTCTGCTTCCCTCTGCGAAGGGCCTATCTTTTACTTTATGTTTTTACTTTATGCTTGAGTCAAGGTGATCCTTACCTTTCCCTTTTTCATTTTATCCTTTGGCGAGCTCCTCGTGTTTGAAAGATCATGATATATATATCCAATTGGATGTAAGTTAGCATGGGCTATTATTGTTGACATCACGTAAAGGTGAATATGTTGGGAGGCAACACAATAAGCCCCTATCTTTCTCAGTGTCCGGCTGAAACTCCATAACCACAAGTATTGCGTGAGTGTTAGCAATTGTAGGAGACTATATGATAGTTGAGTATGTGGACTTGCTGAAAAGCTCTATTGTTGACTCTTTCTGATGTTATGATAAATTGCAATTGCTTCAATGACTGAGATTATAGTTTGTTAGTTCGCAATGAAGTTTCTGAACCATACTTGACATTGTGAATAGATTGTTACTTGATCATGAAAAGTTTTATGAGATAAGATACTATTATGACACATATTGATGCTAGAAAAGGTGATTGAAATTATCATTGATCAAACTTGTGCACTTACTAGAATTCACACTTCATAAATTATTTCTTTTATCATTTACCTACTCGAGGACGAGCAGGAATTAAGCTTGGGGATGCTGATATGTCTCCAACATATCTATAATTTATGAAGTATTCATGCTATTATATTACCCATCTATGGTGTTTTATATGCATTTATATATTATTTTATATGATTTTTTGGGACTAACCTATTGACCTAGAGCCCAGTGCCAGTTTCTGGTTTCTCCTTGCTTTTGTGTTTTACACAAAAGGGATACCAAATGGAGTCCAAATGACGCACTACTAGGAAAAGGCATGCTAGTGGCGCACCAGTTTTGCCTTCTAATGGCACACTACTTGTGCGCCACTAGCATCACGCCATTAGAATTAAATTCTAATGGCGCACCAGTGGTGCGCCATTATTATCTAGTGTTCTAATGGCACACCACGTAGTGCGCCATTAGTATTATCCACAGTGCGCCATTAGAATTCCTCCCAGGGTAATGGCGCACCACATAAAAGTGCGCCATTAGTAACAAATTTTTTTCAATTTTTTTAGATTTTTTTTAATTTTTGTTTTCAATTTTTTTTGTTTTTTCTTAATCTCATGTCACTATGGCTTAATCTTGGGTCAATATGCTTAATCTCAGGTCAAATCGCACTCCATGGTCAAACTTCCCGAAAGGTCACCCATCCTCACACTACTCCAGCCCAAGCACGCTTAACTTAAGAGTTCTATCCAACCCCAGCAACAGCTCACTTCACAGGCACTTGTTGATATATCTAGCATATCAATCCTATTATATCTTGTTGATGTCTAGGACTTTGTTCATGTTCATGACTATGATGAAATTTTGAAAAATATTTCAAACTTCCCGGTTATATTACGTATCATTTTTTTCAAAAACCAATTTTTTTGTTACTAGTGGCGCACCACATCCACGGTGCGCCACTAGTAAGTTTGAAATTTTTTGAATTTTTTTGCCTCTAGACCTTGAAAGCCCCGTAACTTTTTTTCTATTAGGTTTTTGGGGATTTTGAAAATGTTTAACGGTTTTCCCCGATTAAATTCGGATGTAACTTTTCGAGTAGATGATTTTTCATATAAAAAACTTTTTAATCCGAGTTCGTATGCAAAAGTTATGACCATTTTACAAATTTCCAGAGAGATTTTGCAAATAAAGTCGAAATTCATATTTGTAAATTTTTCCAACAACTAGAGCACATATCACATGGGAAACGTATTTTATTTTATTGTTTTGACATTTCCATCATTTTCTTTTATTTTTTTTAAACTGAAAAGGCGGTCCACGGGGGGGG